>NW_009915115.1:0-29170 GCF_000696875.1 Nestor notabilis | reverse complement strand
GGAAAGAGGTTGAGTAAAAGAATCAGAATAACAAGTTTCCAAGGATACGAGAGGTTTGTGGGCATAATCCCTTTGGAAAGGAGTCTGGAGAAAAGAAGTTAAAGGAATTGGTTGTTCCTCAAAGAAAAAATAAAAAGATAAAAAAATACAAATTGAGACAGCACAGAAGGACAAAAAGCATAGTAAAATAAATTTGTCTAAAATATAAACACCTCTTTTATATCAAGAACAAGAAGGAACCATGTAGAAAATTAGCTTGGATTATTCAGAACAAGTGCAAAAGAATAGCAGGAGATGTAAAGAAAAAATAAATAATCAAAAAAGGCAATGCCAAATAGGTGAACAAGAAAGACTGTGTACAAAAAAAAACCCAAACAAAACAACCCATGAAGAGTAACAGAAATTGTTCTGGAAGTATATTTCTGGTAAGAGCACGTGCCAGGAAAGTGATGCTCTACTGCTTAACAGAAGCACATCAGTCTTCACTGGTGGTATTAAGAGCATATGAAAAACTTAGCCTAGAATAGAGAAAGGGCAAATCAGGGAGTACCTAATGTGTTCGGTGTTCCGAGGTTAGCTGTGCCTGAGACATGCTATACTTGGAAACTGGAAGAATTGGCTAAATCAGTCTTAGCTCTTTTAGCAATTACCATTGAGAATCTGAAGAAGAAAAATGAGAGAGTGAAGAAAACCAGAAAAACAGAAAACCTGATCCTTAAAAGGGCAGGGGGGCTACAAGAAGGAAAAAGCCTATCACTGATTTACAGATCATTGTTGTTCCTAGAGAAATTACAAATATTCAAACATTTTTTAAGTACTTGGAGGAAAGCAGCTAACAGCAATCAGCAGGGGTTTGCTGGAACTATCTAATACCCTATAACAAGAGATTGAAACTTGGGGATGAAAGGAAAGGAGCAATTGTCCTACGTTTTCACTGTAAGAAACTTCCAAATGCTGTCTGCCAAGACTCCCCTATAAACAATCTAGGGACCATCAAGCAGTGTCTTAATGTAAGTTGTTTGGGATATAGCTGCAAAATTGGTTGGATAAGGTAACCCCGAAGCAGCTATTGCAGTCTCACTGTCATGTGTATTTCACAAGAATTTATTTCAGACACTGTTCTGGTTTTTCAGTAATACTTGCATTATGTATTAAAGAGTTTGCTTATTAAATTTGCCATTGTCACAAAGCTGAGAATAGATTGGAAGGATGCCAGAGGACAGGATTAGATTTGAAAATTATCTTGACACATTTGAGAAATGACTTGGGGAATAAGGTAATATTTCATAGGTGTAAGAGCATGGTTCTACATGCAGGATAGCCATATGCAGGACACAGGACAGCTGGTTAAGCAGTGGGTTTTGAGAACAATATATGTCATGAATATTACATGAGTAAACATAATCAAGCTGTTGTGAAAAAGGTATGGATGGATGAAAAAGACGCAGAGCCCCCAAAATGTATGGAGTAATTAATCTGTTGTACTCAGACTCAATACTGGGTCAAGTTTTGAGCATTCCACTTCAATAAAGATAGCAATAATTGGAGGGAGTTCAGGGAATGGCAATGAGGGTGGTTGGAGGGCTGAAAATGATGACTTGTAAAGAAAAAATTGAAGAACCAGAATTAGTTACCCTAGAAAGTAAAAGGCAAGAAAAGTTTTTGAGTCTGCAAAAAACCTGCAAATCAACCAAACAGAAAAAGCCAAAACCCCATAATGCAACCCACCTTGAACTTAACACAGATGAAAGGAATGATCTGATCTCTGCAGCCACTATGGATAACTTAAATTCTAGCAAGAAATTATTAGTTTAGACATCAGAAAAGAAAAATCTGATAGAAAGTTAAGATCACTTGCAATAGGTTAGGTGACAAATCTGTAAGTACATCAGAGGTCCTTTAAAGCACTGAAAACATGTCCCAAAATGATGAACAAATACACAAAGCTACAAGTGTAGCTTTGTTTCACCGGCAGTTTAGAGATGACTTGCTATGGAACCTATCAGCAGCATCTTCTGTGATTCTTTACGGAGTGTGTTACATGACTGCATATTGTTGCTGTGCCAGGTGATGCCATTTTCTCTTCCATAAATCTTGTGAAACATTATTGCATTTTGAATTAATAGTATGCATTTTTATTATTATTATTTCAGTGTGTGCAGAAGCTTACAACCCTGATGAGGAAGATGACGACGCAGAATCAAGGGTATGTAATGCTTTGAGTCAAATGTTTCTTTTTTGTCAGTTCTCTGGCATTAAATTTAGGAAGAAAAATGTAACCAGCCTTACCATTCCTTTCCAGAAGCATCCTTATTATAATATATTTTAATAATCTCTTGGGTTTTTGTGTTGAATAGTCACCCATATAGAACCTGATGTAAGTACTATTCTAAATTAGCACAGCTTTGATATATAGTCTGTTAATGAAACACTTTTGTGCAACTGTTTGCCCAGAGAGCACCTGCTCTTAAAAGTACTTATTTGGTGTCCTCATAATCTTGCAATAGTTTCCTCAGTATTCTACTACTTTTCATAAGGCAGAAAAAAAAAGGTAAATTATAAAATTGCTAAGATTTGCAGATGTACAATGAAATAACTACCTATATTTATTTCTTTTACTTATATTACCTTTTTAAGGGCATTTACTTAGCTTTTAATATGAAATAGCATAAGTATGACTTTCAGGACAAGTTTAAATGTTTATATTCTACCTAGTTTCTGGCATGTAAAACTGTCAAAAAGGTTATCCTGTAGTATCACAGCTTTGAAACCCAGTGTATCTTTTGAAGCATGAGTTCAACTTGACTGATACTCACATTAACCACACATTGGTAATTTAGTAGGTCTCTGGTCATTCAGATAGTGCCGATTCTGTTGTTTACTCAGTGAACTTGATATAAATTTAACATGGATCCTATTTCACGAAGTAGTCTTTGGGAGGTAGTCATGGAAATGGCTAAATGTAACAGTGGTGCTTTTTATAAAACATGCATGCTCCAAATATAATTAGTAGTAGAGTAATGTTTATGCAGCAGTAGTTGACATTAAAGTATCCAGAATGGCTTGCAGAAATGAACTGGATTCTACAAATGTAAAGATCTTATTATCTTAAGTACAGCAGTGCTTCATTTGCTAATCTTGTGGTGATACAGTGTTATCATTGAGTGTTTATTTAAATCTTGAAGGTTTAAAAATGAAACTGCTATGAAGCATGGCCAGAATATTGGGTAAAATGTCTAGCTGAATTAGCTCAGTCCTTCAGCTAGTGCTGCTGCATGATAACCACTTTAAAGGTTTTTCTATTATATCCCTCAGATTATTCACCCTAAAACAGATGATCAACGAAACAGACTGCAGGAGGCATGCAAGGACATCCTTCTTTTCAAGAACCTAGATCCGGTAAGAAATTCTTTGTAATGGACAAAATTTAGCAGTGCTGCTAAGAATTAATTCTCGTGACCATTTGAACAGAAGTTTACGATTTGACTTTTCTAAGCCCTTATGTATGCTTTCTTAACCATTTCATAAACTCAAAAAATGCCAGTTTTATAACAGATGTCATATATATACATATATATATATATATAGGCTCATTTGTTCTCCACCATGAATGATAGTCTTGAAGCATGTTAATATGAATGTATACATTAATATGATTGTGAAGTATTGTATTTTCTTATTTTAAATCTTCTTGCTGTACATTGACTATAAATTCATCAGTTCACTGGAATGTTTAAGTTGTTTCTACTGGTTACTTTTCATCATCCAAAAGTGTGCTGACTGTTCCATCAAAACCTAAAATTATCCCCAAAGCCTACAGTTTAGCTATAGATGTAATTGAACAACCAAGTTATGATAAGAGAAAGGCAGTAGTGAGGTGTTTACATTATTATTTCACTTGATACAGATACCATAAAACCACTACAGATAATTTTCTTCTCCACAGATAATTTCCTTTTATTGCCTATGAAAACAATTACGGGCTTTTAAGAAAGCCAAAATGCAGTGAATGAGTGATCTGGATCAGACAAAGGTGATAATGCTAGAAAGAAGCACAGGGCTGTTGAAGGAAAAAGGCGAGTGTATCAATCAAAATCTGCATACTGAGGTTGGAATGACTCAGAGCACACCAAATGCTTTCCCAAGAGAATTGATTCAGTGCTGTCAGGGGAGGGAGCATGGGGAAAAGGGAAATAATTATGCAGAATTTGAAGCATGAGAACAAAAAGGCTTAAATTTGATTCAAGAGGCAGCTAATGGAATGACCAGCCTGCAGCTCTGCTTGGAAGTCAGGTGCTGTTACAGAGAAGGCAAGTTAATTCATGCTGCAGGTTTCCAGCTTCTGCTTTTGTCTGCACAACGGCTGAGTCCTGGCCCTGCGTACCTGTTTCCAGAGAGGAACAGTGAGCCACAGACGCCCAGCTTTGCAGAACCCTGCCATTACACCTATAGGAGGGCATCAAAAGTCTCGATGTAGGTGCTGATGCATGTGCATCTTGGGACACTAGGGATCCTGACACATGATTTCCTCCCTCATGCTGTCTGTTTAATGAGTATCTAATTAGCTGCTCCATTATACTTGTTCAAGCTAAAGTCACCCCAAAATTTGTCTCTTCCATTCCCTAATTATTTTTCTACGTAATTTCAGGGATACAAAATGGTTTATGAGCATCTGCCCTGGATATGAAATTGCTTTATTGTATATTTGCCTTATTGTTGCTGTGTCCTGGCTTCTCTGGACCATCTTTACATTAGCCTGCTGATGGCATTTTGGCAGACCCCTCTTGGTGAGCCTCTGACCATTTCTCTCTTATGAGCCCTGTGACCCAATGGATCTAAATGCTATGTGTTTCCGGAGTCTGCTGTGATGTTAATTTTGAGATGCTGCTTTCCTGATTCTTGCTTTACACGGTTTCTTGGTAATATCTTCTTACAGTATCAATCATCTGGATGTGATCTGCTTTTCCTTCCAGTGAGAACTTAATCTTCTGTCTGAATAGTCACCAGCCACTTGGTCTGCAGGACAGGGATCTATTTGCTTTGTAATCTTGTGTAGACATAGAGCATTCAACTGTTCCAGGGTGGTTCAAACTCAAACAGGGGAAGTTCAGGTTAGATACAAGGAAGAACTTCTTTACTGTGAGGGGTGGTGAGGCACTGGAATAGGTTGCCCAAGGAAGTTGTGAATGCTCCATCCCTGGCAGTGTTCAAAGCCAGGTTGGGTGGAGTCTTGGGTGACGTGCGAGGTTTAGTGGTTTAGTGCGAGGTGTCCCTGCCCATGGCACTAGATGATCCTGGGATCCTTTCCAACCCAAACTATTCTACGATTCTATAACTCTTTCAAGTAGTACTGAGGGTTTACTTCCCCTGTTAGTGGACGTCTTCTCAGGACTGTGCTGCTGTCTCGATACTATATCCCCTTGATGTTTTGAACTTCTTTTTTTGATTTTGCTTCTCAATCAGTTACTTGTAATTGCTGACAGTTCCCATAGTCTGTTACAGGTGGTCAGCAGAAGACTTCTTAGCTCAGTCCTCCCCTTGTGTAGCTCTGCAAACCAATGCCTTGAAATCTGCTCCTAGTTTTTTGTTATAATAGTGTTGCTCGTAAAAGGCATTGGAAAGCTACTGAGCTCTGAAGATAGCAAGAGTATTAAAAGGTAGCCTTCTTCAGTCTGGCTTGCTCGTCCTGTGGAACCAAGATCTGTAGTTCCCCAGGGGAATTCTCCCACTCCTCCTTCTTGTTCTGCTGCTAGGCAGTGACTTGAGCTCTGCCAGTGTAGTTGCAGTAATTTAAATGTTCCTATCCCAGCTTTCTTCCTCACCTTTGCCTATCCACCCTGTAGCACAAGCGCATGTGGTGCCGGCTGCTGCAGTTTGCTGTCTGGTGTATTAGCAAAAAAAGTCCTTGATCTTGGAGAGAGATAGTATCTTCAGCTGCTAAAAGTCTGTGGAACAAAAGTCAAGCTGTGTATTGGTACCATCTCCCACTTTCTGCTATAGTTCTGTGTATGGAAAACATTATTTCAGAAGTCAGTGAGTTAAAGGGGAAGAGACAATGTAAAGTGCTTAATGGCTTTACCATGATGGCCTTTTAGCAAAGGCCATTCCTAGATAGGACACTACTCTTAAATACAGTATAACAACATGTCTTAATTGCCTTCAGTACGTGATGTTAAATAGAGTCTGCATTTTCTTAAAACTTTATCTCACCCTAACACACTGTGGTTTAATTTGAATGGAAGGATAAGATAAGGGTATCATTAAACCAGAAGCAGGATTGATGTGGTGTGCCAAGCTGCTTGCTTTACATGCATGCACAAAGCATGATACCATTTCACACTCCGGATGTTGGAGTTTACTGGCAGTAAGCTGCATGTCCTCTTTCCCCTCCAATTTCACTTTGTATAAGCCAGCAAGGAGAAAACAAGATGATGACCAGATGCCTAGGGCCATTACTGAGGATAAGCCCCAAGTCTCTTACTGGAATTTGTCTTTGTTCAGCCTAACAACTGTTTCATCACTGGGAGGAGTAGCAGCAGCAGCATCTCATCTAGTGGCCAACACAGCCTTCTACTCTTCCTTTTTACAATGCAGTTTAGAGAAGTTATGCTTTTGGTTTTGTCTTTTAAGAGGAAACTTATGCTGGGACTGATTAACAACAGGCTATTTGGTTTGGCTGTTATGACCAGCAGTTAAAAAAACTGATGAATCTATTATCAGAATAACAGGGTGGCTCAAGGGACCGGTAGCATCAAAGCTGTGTCAGACCCTTGCACTTAAAGTTTGAATCCTTATTTCCTGCAAAAATTCAGAAGCAGTATAAGATCATCTGTTCTTTTTCAGGGAAATGTTATTTTGGAGACCTTTCCCCTGCTAATGCGTTACAGAATGTTTCAGATAGGTCTTGAACCTTTGTTTAAAAGGTAATAAATTATACATATTCTTCACAAATATGCAAGAGCAATTTCTGGGCATATTGCCACTCATGCATCTGGAGAATTATTATAAAAGTGAACAAATGTTGATTAATCAATTCTAGCTGATTAACTGGAAGATGAAAGAAAGCATAATGCAAATGTATTTTATGAATAGTGGACTCATACTCAAGGCCAAAGCATTCCTTGAAAAGTGCTGCTAACCGAAGATTCTATAATGCTCTTATGTTCTTGAAAATACTGGTCAAGAATTAGGACTACAGGTGTTGGAGCAATAAATGGAAATACATGGATAGATCTATATATGAGTTAGCCCAGAATGCCTGAACAAATACTCTGCCCTCTTCAGTGGCACAAAGCTCTTTGCAAACTAATGGATTCCCAAAAAAATAGATCTGCACATAACCCTCTGTTTTTCCCTAAGGCAAAATGGATACTTACATCAGATCTGTCAGACGGGGATTCTCTCCACTTTGCCTGTTGTACCAAAAAGAGTGTGACAGCAGGAGTAGGCACTGAGCCACATGCACACTTCGCCACACACAGGTCACGTTACTGGGCTGTCCCCATGGGGTTGCTGTGACTGGCTGCTGCCCTTCCTGCCCGAGTTGGCTCTGCCCTTGTCACGCTGAGATGGGTGTTCTCAGCTCTCCCTGTCTGAACGCACAGGGCTCACGCCTCTGCCTGGCATATGATGGGTGCCTGTGTTTTGGCCCACATTCGGATAAGATGAGGGAGGTTCTGCGCAGCCCTCATAAAAGGGGAGATCTGGAAGCAAGTTTGTCAGAACAATTTATTCTTCATCTCATTCTTCATCTTTGTGTAAGGTGCCATTAGGATCAAAGTGACAAAATAAAAGTCTTGGGCTTCATCATTCAGAACAAATGTGTGGACTGTGGATTAGTCATGCCCGCAGTAGCATTTATATATATATTTATCACTGCTTAGGGACATGGTTTAGTGGTGGACTTGGCCATACTAGGTTAATGATTGGACTCAATGATCTTAAGGGTCTTTTTCAACCTGAATGATTCAATGATTCTATAATAAGTTATTGAAGACGTTCTGCAAAAGGACTGCCCAGTTTATGGCGCCTTCATCTTTGGCTGAAGAATTCTAGAAACTTGTTGCAACTCTGAATTATTTCTGCTCTTTTTTAGCCAAGTGGCAGAAAGAATCAGCCAACTTGCTCAGAGGGCTTAGTTACAAAATACAAGAAGTGTCACTGAGCCAGACTGATGGGCATGTGCATGATACTGGAGAGGCAGAACACTAATGTAACATAGAACTGTGTGAAGGAAGGTTAAGGTATATTCTCAAGGAAAATATTATTGCTTGAAAATATTGATTATACATTGAAATACAAATAAGATTATTTGATATGAAGAATTAAATGCCTTTTGATTAGTTTACAAGTGGATATTACACAAGAGATCTAAACATTTGAATTGGATCAATGGTGCTGCTGACATTCATATCAGAGTTTCAGGGGAGCATATGTACATGTTTTTTTCCTAAAAAGCAAATGCAGAGACCTGTAGACATGAATTCTGTGATTTACTTTTCCTCTCCAAGGTCCGGACTTGTTGGTTAAGAACTCCTTTTCTTCCCATGGCGTCCTTCCCTATGTTTTGTGACCTGTTTCTGTCGCACCTTTTTTTCTTTTTCCCCTATTTCATACTCTAGTATTCATTACTGTCTTAATATCATAATGAGCATTAATTGAGTGGTTTATGAACTCAGGGGCAATAGAAGAACTGTGAATTCACAGACTAAATAATACCTATCTTTGTGACTAAGAATACCTACCTGCTAACTGGTTTGTTTTTACTAGTTATCAGTCATAGTCACATGCCCTTCATATTAAATGTTTCCTTATTCCTCAGTATTTTGAAGACTTTAATTACAGGGAAAATGTCATCTGATTGACTAGAAATACAGATTTTGTTTGTCTGGAAATTAAGAAGGATGCCCAAAGGCAGAGTTTGACTGACTTCAGTAGATTATTTTGACATTTTCCATTCTTGTCACCTTTATTCAGTTCAGTAATTGGTAACAGCAAACTAGATCAGAGGACGTTCTCTGTCCCTGAGGCCATGCAGTGCAGTATGACATACATACATAAATAAAACTAAACTCCCTTGCACCCTCCTCTCCTCCTAACCCCACCAAACCAAGCAATTAACCACGGTGGTTTTACTTTTTCTGGGAGGAAGCCCTGGCTCAGGCATTCCTCCAAGCCATGAGAAGGGCTTGTCAGGAGGAGTGATAGTTGGCAAAGCCAAAACTCTACCAGCTGTGCTGACAGTTGCACCAATAGCAAACCAGCCCAGACTATATCATGTCAGTGCTTGAGACCATCCCACGGTCCTGTTCAGTTTGTACTTCTAATTGTAGTCTCTGATTCTGACTGATCTAAATACACAGTAGAACTTTACTAGCACAGTTTATTTAAATTGGTATAAAACTAGGGTAGATACCATCTTGGTCTAAGTAAGAGAGGAAAGAAAACTGTATCATCCCTGCTTTAGCTGATACAAAAGGGTATTATATCGTGCTGGCTGATACTGATAAGGGAGCTAATCCTCCTTTGCACTCTGGCTTCCCAGCAGTTACATCCACACTTGAAAGAGAGGCTGATTGAGACAATAATGATGGCTGTAACTATGTCATGTTTATTCATTTCTCTAGCAAACTATTTTGTGAAATCACGCTCTGTCATTAAAGTCTAATTGGTAGCAAGACTTTCTGAGAGAAATGCAGTAACTACACTTCAAATAAAGGATATGTATTTATTAAAAAGAAAATCTTGATATAGATGGCTTTAGTTTGTATTGTGAATGTGTCTTTCAGAAAATCTGATTTCCCATTCGGCCTCCTCTCTTTTCTCTGTCACAAAGGATGGTGATCAAAGCATGCTTTCATGACAACAATCAAAGGTTTCCTTTTCTCAAAAATGTTCTTTTATTGAAGTATTTACATACTTTGCAGTTTAGAATTGAAAAAAAAAATGATCATTGAGTATAGTAATCAGAGTATGTAAATAAACATGATAAAAAGAATAAAATTTCAAATAATTTAAACTTTAGTTTTGGTTCTTGATGTTTGTGAAGTGCATTATCCTTAAGAAAAATAGATGCTTTATTATATTTGAAAAAAATGTATTAAGATAACTAAAGTTTAGCAGAAGCCATAACAATTGCACAACACACGTTTAATACTTCAGATCTATAAATCTTATTTCTGTGAAAACGTTTATCATATTTTAAATAGCATTCTTTAGAATATTGAGTGTCAGATTGCCATGACATTACACATAGCCAATTTACAAACAATATAAAAAAACCCCCTCGTCTGTTTTATGTTATATGTATTTTTTCAAGCTAGAACTGCTTTAAGGAGGAAAAGCTTTCAGACTGCACCATTTTACAAAATATCAGAATTATTTCTATGTATGATAACAGATCTTCTTTTTAATTCTAAAATTACCCATCTTTATCCTTTCAAAGTAACTATGAAGGGTGCCAGTAAATTGAGTCTCAGTCTGGCAGAGAATCAAGAGGACTCATGTAGAGCAAGCTGGGCAAGAAAATTTTGTAATTCTTATGGTAAAAGCAAAAAACACGTGTCAGGTTTGGTTATTACAGTCTGCTCTATCTTAATTTTATGTAGAAAGCTTTGGGAAACGGACTGATTGTTTTTACATTAGCTGCAATTTACTGAGAAAGTTAAGATCCGTATGCTACTTCAGCAGATAATAGACAGCTCTCAAATGTATTAAATATCTTCAAGTGTTTAAAAGATTTTTTTTTTTTTAAAGGGAATTACATTTGTGAATTATACTCTGTTGTCTAAAAGAGTCATGGATTTACCTATCAGAGAAGTTGTGGTTTGGTGAGCTTGATTTGCAGTTAAGTGATTGAAAATGTTTTAACCTGAAATTGAGATGAAGCATAATGAATGAAGATTACAACTATACGTATTATTCCTTCAATACAGCAAATAGCCATCTTGTTAGTTCAATCTTTTTTTCCAAGATGCCTTGGGAATATTTTAATTTCCAAGGATCAGGGACCATATGGTACATTTTTCTTGCACTGCTTGCATTTAGAGGATAACATATACCCTCTAACCTCCCTTAAAATGTAGAGCATTCTGCATGTTACGACTTGTTTTCAAATGGCAGCCAAGGGCTGTTGGTTGAGGAGCCACTTTGCCAGTTCAGATGTAAAGCAAGGGAAAGAAAATGTGCTGCTTCAAATGCTTTAGACAACTAACTGTCATTTAGTCCATTTTGCAGATTCTGTAGGAGTTCCTTTTAGTTTCCATAGGGATAGTGAAGTAATATTACCTATTAATTTAAGCATGAAAGTTTTTAAAAGGCAACTCCAGTACCTACTTTGCAATCTCTCCCAATGACGCACACACAGACTTTTCTCTGAAATAGAATATAACCCATTCACTGGTAGTAAAATGATTCTTGTTTTTGCAAATACATGACCTTTCTATACTAAAAAAGGTACTAAATAGAGGCATAGTTAAATGATTCGTTGCTGGTCTGGGTAGGCTGTGTAATGTCTTACTGTATTTTACATGATGCTGAGGATGGATGCTGTCATTCTGTTGTTCTTTGTGCCCACATACAACGAAATCTGTGAAGTAAAATTGTATTTAGCTTTCATTTTTAAAAAAGGCTTGGATAACATGGTACTGCTTATATTCTGAAAAGCTTTGAGTGACTGAAGAACCTCAACAGAATAATGGTGGAATTAATTGAGCCTAAGTTTATCTATCTGTCTAAAAATTAAGATAAACTAATTAAATTAAGATAAACTCACAGTTAGATAGATCTGTCAGTTACAGTAGATTTCTCTATCATCAGAGGAACGAAAGTGGAATCTCTAGAGAATGATTCCGAGCTATCTAGTATGGATATCTCTGTCCAACGACTGCAGAAGGACTCTAGAGGACTGGCTTAGGCCGGTGGTCTTTGAAAAGTTAAGTGCCATCCATCTTTCAGTACCTGGAAATGCTAGAACCGAACCATTGTAAAGTAGAGATCTAAATCACAGGCTTTTCTTTACAATGTCTTTCACTAGAACTTGCTTGGTCCTATATGATATATACTTAGAAAGCTCCAAAAAGTAGAGGATAGTTTTTTGTTTATTGCCAGAATTTTAGGCATATTGCTGAATAAACTGAATATAAAATTTAAATTGTTATCCTTTTAGGATTCATATAACCCTAATAATAATTCATATAACCCACAGTGAGCTGTGTTTTGAGTTCTTTTAGATGTGAGCAGTTAAGTTTTAGCAGATTTACACCAAACAAGACAAATTATGTAATTAGTGATTTGTTTTTGTTATTAGACAGTCATAATTCAAATGATGACATTTTGTTGGTCTGTTAACATTTGTCTCTAAACATTTGTATTCCATTCAAATTAACAAAGTAATTTAAAGCCATGTGCATAAAATCATACTTCCCTATAAGCCCATCATTTACTTACTCAACCAAAGCACTGCAGAGCTTTATGGTTACATTTATCCCACCATTGTGCAGGCATTGTATAATTTAGATTTTCAAAATATTTTACAATAATTTTAAAAATCTAAATTCTGTTCAATAGTTCTAAAGACAAGAACAGGTAAGTGTGTTGCTTGCAATAGGGGATATAGTTTTTTCTTTTAACTGTGTATGTTAAACAATTGTGAAGGGTGAGATTCTGTCCTTGGATGCTCATGAACTAACTATATTGCAGACAAGACCTATGTTATCATTGGCAGGGACAGGAAGGGAAGCTGGGCTCTGGAAGAGGAGAAAGCTAACACTGAATACTAATTAAAACTCTCTTTCCAATTGATCCACGCATTTCTGTAGCATGAATGTTTTCCATGTGTGAACATTTTTTATCTGCATATTGGGAGGCTGGTCAATTAGTTAATTTGAAGATTAAAATTTTAAAAGCAGATGCTAATTTCTTGTCTTTACCTGTGTTCTTTTAAATAGGAACAGATGTCTCAGGTGTTAGATGCGATGTTTGAAAAGCTGGTTGAAGGAGGGGAACATGTCATTGATCAAGGGGACGATGGTGACAACTTCTACGTCATCGATAGGTGAATCGCTGTGTCTTATTATAGCACAAAGTATTATGCAAAAGTCCACTGAGAAAGATCTGTTTCTGTACTTGTGTTTGACTTTTATGTATGTTTGTGTGGGAGAAAAGCACACACGTGAACCAGTGCAGCTCTCTAAGCTACAGAGAGCAGGTTTTGAAAGGAAACAGAAGTTTCATATGGAAATATGTCCCTGACGTCTTCCCAAAGGGTGGTTTCATTTTATTTACATTTTATTTACCTTTATTTACATGGAAAGATATATAATGCAAAACACAATGGTAAAAGTTTTACAGCTCAGTATCTGAAATGTTACTGCATTTCAATAATATATCCAAAAAGTAGTGTTTACATGAATGTTATTAGACCTCCAGTAGCCAAGTCATTACACTTCATTTGGAAATCTGTATCAGAAAAAGCAGGTAACTAAGTAAAATCCTACCTATTGATTATTGCTGAATCCAGTGGGTTAGGAAGAGTGTTTACTTTGGAATCCTTCACTAGTCTGTTGGCACAGGCTCGCCAGGCTGTCCCCAAACACTTTTTCTTATTTCTACCTTTACTTTTAGGCTGACACAGTGATTTCTGAGAGAGTTTGAAATTATTATTATGCTAGAACTCTAAAGAAATGCAAAAGTTTTTGGTCAGTGTAGATCAGAATAGCCAACTGGCCAAAAGAAGTGATTATCCCGCTGTATTTAACATTGGTGCAGCTTTGCTTTGTGTACTCTGTGCAGTTCTGGGCTTCACAGTTTGAGAATGATGTTAAGTTACTCATATGTGTCCAAAGGAGGGCAACAAAGCTTGTGAAAGGGCTGGAAGGCATGTCCCATGAGGAGCAGCTGAGGACTTTTGTCTTCCTTTAGTTCAGAGAAAAGGAAGCTGAGGGGTAACCTCAATGCTCTCTACAGCTTCCTGATGAGGTGGAGAGGGAGGTGCTGAGCTCTTCTCCCTGGTATCCAGTGATAGGATGCATGGGAATGGTTCAAAGCTGCACAAGGGGAGGTTCAGTTTGGACATCAGGAAGATTTCTTTACTGAAAGTGTGGCCAAACACAGGAACAGGCTTCCTAGATAGGTGGTCGATGCCCTAAGCCTGTCAGTGTTTAAGAGGCATTTGGACAGTGCCCTTAATAACATTTAACTTTTGTTCAACCCTGAAGAGGTCAGGCAGTTGGACTAGACGATCATCATAGATCCCTTCCCACTGAAATACTCAATCAGAACATCATAGAAGTGTGTCAGGATTCTTTGCTTAAGAGTCTGTGTTTTTCAGCTTCATGAGGTTACAGTTTGTCTTCTCTTATCCAAAAAGCTGAAGGGACTTCACAGTGTTCTGTCAGCCTTGCAGTTTGTAGATGCAGTGAATCACCTCTAAGTCCCTTATCAGTGACATCATTGTACAGATTTTTGCACTGCATTCATATGATTTATCAACATGTACCATACAAATACTCAGTGCTGAACAAAATGATAAGTCAGCATTAACGGGGATGGCTATGTCATGTTTTACAGGGTACCAGATTTTACTGCATTCCCAAAGCAAAAAAAAAGTTTCTAGTGCTGGGTAGAAATAATCCAAAATATGTTGGATAAATACATGTCTTTATTTCATAATCTTAAACAGCTTTTCATATCCATTCCTTCTGTTTCCTGCATCTCCTCTATTTGTTACATTATAAATTACTACTTCAAAATATTTTGAATGTCAAAAGACTTATATTATTATTTCAGTGACCATGCCATAGCAATTTGCACAAAGACTTGTTACATTTGCATTTAGTGTGCTTAAATTTAAATTAAGAGACAGATACTAAGTTAGATCTTAATTTTTAGTAAGTTCCAGCAATCGATAGATAAGTCTATCTTTAAACTGAGTTAATGTAAAAACTAGTAACCCTATCCTTTCCCTTTAAAAAGGAACTACTTTTATTATTTATGGAAGTGATTGACATGTCTCTGCAAGGTATTTAATATCATTTAAACAAGTGAGTGTATATTTCAAACACTTTATCTTTTGAATTCATGGTACAAAAAAAACATAGTGAGAGGCTGCTTAGCAAAGACCAGACTGAATTCTACTCACTGTATTTATATATTTTATTAACAGAGGTACATATGATATTTATGTAAAATGCGATGGTGTTGGGAGGTGTATTGGAACCTATGATAATCGAGGAAGTTTTGGTGAGTTGGCCTTAATGTACAATACACCCAGAGCAGCTACAATTATAGCTACCTCTCCTGGTGCCATCTGGGGTTTGGTAAGTGAAATACTTATTTAAAATGTTTTCTGTAAATTGCACTGGTCTGTTGTATCAGCATAGAAAGAATTACTGTTTCAGAAAGTTTAATTTTGAAAATTCTGAGAACTCCCAACACAATATTGTCTTTTTGCAGAATCGGCAGAAGCAAACCCAAGGCTTAAGAAAACAGAGTTGAAAAAAATAATAGTTTGTGTTATTCTGTTTTAATGATGATTTCCCAAATTGCAAACCACTTGAAAATTGCCTAGACAAACATATAAAATGTTTTCTCATATCTTGATGGGAAATGCCTTTGGTTCCAGAGTACAATTCAAATACGAGGTTATTTATCAGTGTTACACTGTCTGGATCTTTGACAACAGTAACAGAATTTACCAGAAGAGTGAAACTGGGGTAGCCATCTTCTTCAAAATGTGCATATCAATGTAATGATGGATCCCAATATAACATTTTTCTGTTGAAGCAAAGCATGTGGGTTTTCACCACTTTAATCCACATGAGTTTTGGGATCGTGGCAGGGTTTAGGACACTGTAAGAAAGGCTTTAAACTGTGTTGGGTTCTATTGGCCAGCAAGTCCCACCTGTAGCAGTGAAGGTTTGCAAACCATTTCACCTCTTTCTGTGGCCAGGACAGAGTCTTATGAAATTAAGAGAAGAAAACAGCATACATGTATTTTTTCCATGTCTGCTTCACTGGGATTGCCAAATACTAAGGAATGTCCAGTTGGCTGCTTAGGGCAGCAATGAATCTTGTTCTGAAACAGCAGAAAGTGGACTGTGACCTAAGACCCAGTGTATTTTGGTTTTGTTTGTATAAGAATATAAAAATCTCTTGGAGTATGTATCAATATGTGTGGGACCTCAGGGTAATGAATAAGCTTTGTAATTGAAATATTTAAATATTGAGGCTTTCTTAAATGTCTTAAATTACCCACTCAACCTCTTTGAAGGTAAACTCTCTACCCTCTGTATGTAAACTGTATGTATTCTCTGCCAAAGGGCAGAGCTTTTCTCAATGTGAATCAGATCAGGAGCTTAACTTTAGGAGCTCTTGATTGACCTCTAGAGGAATCTTTCTCAACTGACTTGTTAGGGAGACTAGCCAGCTAGTTTGATGGCTACACTGACTAAAATTGGGTGATTTGAACATATTCGTCCGTTTCTAAAGTATTTTCTACCATGCATGTATTTTCTGTTAATAAACTCTCCTTTCCTCTTTATGTTTACAGGACAGGGTAACGTTCCGAAGAATCATTGTAAAAAATAATGCCAAAAAGAGAAGAATGTATGAAAATTTTATTCAGTCATTGCCATTTCTTAAATCTTTAGAAGTAAGATTTCTGTTGTGTTATTTTAACGGTTGTATCAGAGGTACCTGATAAGATTCTGCTTTTGCAAAATTTGAATTTGGAATTCAGTTTTTCTCCACAATAAAATTTTGAATGCGTTTGTTTTGGCGAGATACCATATTTCTGATGTTTCTAATTTTTCAGGATAAAGAGCTATTGTTAATATTGTATTTTAAAAAATGTATATATATATTTTTACCTTTACCTTCTTTTTCTTCAGCTTAATTTTACTAGATATTGGCCAATAAAATTACACAATGACTTAGGGAATTACAAAATATTTTCATTTAACAGCTATATTTTTACCTGCATGCTTTTCTGAAAACAATTTTTGAAGACTTGCTATATATAGACTTCTTACAAAAATAGAAGCTCTATCAAAACATCTAGCTGTTAAGACTATAATATACCCTCTGTATCACTGTTCAGCAGTTCATCCTTTTTTAATGATTATCAAACCAGGAAAATAAAGATACATTATTCTGTGCAAAGATTCATGAAAAGAAAGGGCTTTCTAAGTATAATACTGTAATGTTAACCAAGTACATTTTCTGTTTTGAAATGAAGGTATCTGAGCGTTTAAAAGTGGTTGATGTGATTGGCACCAAAGTGTACAAAGATGGAGAACAAATCATTGCTCAGGTACAGTTTAGTTTTAGTTTTTCTATTCCAATAGGTAACAATTAACACATTATCTATAGACAATACATACTTTTAAACTATGTTTTATTTTTTCAGCCAAAACAAAATCAAAATAATCTTGTATCTAAGAGAGGAAATTCCAACTATATAGAAGAATGATTGCTTCCAATAGAACCATAGAATTTTTTAGGTTGGAAAAGACCTTTTGAGATCATTGAGTCCAACCATTAACCCACCACTGCCAAGTCCACCACTAAACCATGCCCCCAGTAGAAGCACTGAAGACTTACCTTGTTCTGTTCTTAAGATATGATAATCTTTTGAAGGAGAATGCAGAAGTGAACTCTTCTGGGTGGGCAACTGGGATTGTCTTGCCCCAAAATAATTATTGGGTATCAGATAGCCTTTGGAGGATTACGATAGTGGAAGCTCTGGAAGGGAAATAGTTTGGAAGGGATACAAAGGTGGGGAAACAAAAGTAAGGATCCAAAAATCTTCCATAACATTGTTTTTGTCCATTGTTTTTTTTTTTCTATATGGCACAATCAGCTATGTCTTCTCATGAAAAGGCTTTGCTGTCAATTCTGTTAAGATGTCTTGGTTATTATGTGCCTAGAGTGTGGCTTTCATATTAAAAGTTCTTTCTTTTGCAACAGGTATCAAAGCATCAAAAAGATGAGCTTCAAGGCATGTGGCTGCAATTATTTAAATGTTAGCATGAAACTAAAAAAGAAATTTCACATTTCCTTTACTCAGTTTATTTTTTTTCTTCTACAGGGTGACTTGGCTGATTCCTTCTTCATTGTGGAATCTGGAGAAGTAAGGATTATAATGTCAAGGAAGGTAAACATCCCTAAACCACAAAATTTCTTGAATCTTGATGTATTCCGAGTGTGAAACAGTAATGCCACCATTGGTACTGATTTTTCTTACGCAGTCCTGAGTTCAGCAAATGTGTCTCATTCTCTATCTTCCTTTCTCTTTTCTTACCTGATATTTCAGGATAAACAAGATGTAGAAGAGAATGGAGCAGTTGAAATAGCTCGATGCTCAAGAGGACAGTATTTTGGAGAACTTGCTCTCGTAACTAACAAACCACGAGCCGCCTCTGCATTTGCTCTTGGCACTGTCAAATGTTTAGGTATTGTTCAATAATATTTTATATCTATGAAATCTATATAGATATTTTGTATCTATGAAATGATACATAATCTACCTGGTTGTTTTTATTGTGAACTCTTTCTCCAGAATATAAGATTTAATTACCTTTACCCAAATAAGACTGTTTATCATTTATTACTGTGCATTCCTATTTACATATTTAATCTGCAAAAGTTATTTTTTAATGATAACTGGTATTAAACACAAATTCTCCAACATTTCTCTGATTGCATGGAAGTAAAAATTGTTTCTGGACAGTATTGCTGCAAACCATTTATAGTTATTAGATAAATGTCTAATACCCTGCAGAAAGGTAAATTATTTCTTTTCTCTGTAGACTGACTCTCATCCAAGAAATAACTGTGGTAAAAATCCTGTCCTGTTTTATTACCATGACTTAAGCTTTAGCAAATTCTTTGTCTTCATAAGCTGTTAATTTAATCATATTGTAGTCTCAGGCATAGGGAAGGCAATGACCAAAGATAGATATGCTCATAGGTAACCCTTCACATCCATTGCTTTTTATGGTCTGATGTTTACCTCCTAAATATTTGTATCTAATTATGGGAAAAATGTCAACTGCAAAGACAGATTTGGCATTCTTGAATGACTTTACCAAGCCACTAACCAGAAGTTTCTCACTTATAGAGGTATTATTATCTCCAAACACACAGAGGTGATCAGACAATAAAGATCAAAGAGGATAGAGGGGGAAGACTAAGAGGCAGTGGTGTAGAGTGTCATTACTCAGTATGAGTGAGGCACAAAGATCTCTGGCACTTCCCAAATAGCAGAGAACTTGAACTCTTTTCAGGAGCCTAGAGACTACAAGCCACCAGGTTGGAAGCTGGTTCATGTATGATGTTTCCTCCCTGGTTTATTGGTTCCCTAGAACTATAATGGATAACAGTATGTGGTCGGGTAAAAAAATGTTCTGGTCAGCTACGCACTGACATTACATATGAATTACTGTTTCCAACTTTTTGTATGTTTGCTGGGAAATCAGTATCCATTACAGTTTCCACTGTGGGTGGAAGCAAGTAAAAATAGCAAGGAAATATGCCAAGTTAGCCCCCAAATACAGCCAACAAAATCAGCAAAAGATGTATTTTCTGTAAATCTCACGGGTCTTAAAACTGTATTCTTGGGAGAAATCCAGGCCCCTCCAGACTTCTTCAGCAGCTCTTGGGTGACATAAATCTTAATACATTAATATTTTCAAAATAAGAAACACAGCAAATTCTATGTTTATTTATGAAGTTTCAAGGCAGCAATGTGTTGGTTGGTCTTGGGTTTGCTACGGTAAGTGGTTCTCTTCTGTGCAAATAAAGTATATACCTCAGCAGTATCTGTCCTTTCATTTAAAGTCTTACATTGGAATGTCATAAACACCAAAATTAGTGTCTGCAACTGACAAGCACGTATATTTTTTCTCTTTCTCTCCCCTTCTATATTAGTTATGGATGTGCAGGCATTTGAAAGGCTTTTGGGACCTTGTATGGAAATTCTGAAAAGAAACATTGCAAACTACGAAGAGCAGCTAGTTGCTCTCTTTGGAACAAACATGGACATTGCCGATACCAGTGCATGAACTAAACATTGCAGCAACAAGATCTGTTATGAGAATATAGCACAGTAGTGGTTAGTCCACTGAGAAATTGTCTTTCTTCCTATAGATGCCAAGCATTTTCTGTGATTTTAAGAATGGGTTTGGGGGTATTTTTTTGACTTCTTACAGTGGAAATACTAGTAAACAGAATAGGAATTTAATAAATCGTGGACTTGATTTTTTAAAAGTGCTCAGCATTGATGGTTCCATCTGACATTAAAAGGACCTGTTGTAACTGAGCACCTTTGAAAATCAAGTCCTTTAACACAGCATTTCCTTAGAGTAGATATCAAAAAATAAAAATAACCCCACATGCAATGAACTTGTTAAACCATCTTCTGTTCTTCAAAAAGGTTACAACTTTTCTGGGAAGACTGTTAGTTTGAATGTGATATGTTGAAAGTATTAGTGCACACAAAGTGTTTATATGTATTAATACAGAAGATATACAGTAGATATTACTTTCTGACTATTACAGTTGTCATGATTTTATGTTGCATTTATCACAGATGTAGTGAATCACAAGACTAATCGTAAGATAAAGCATGACAATGCATTCCGTGTAACGCTCATGACCCAAATCTGATTTTTAACATTTTGTAATTTGTTTTAAAGTCCTCTTTGTTTAATATGTCACGTTTCAGCACGACATTGTAATATCTTATGCAATTTAGAGGACTTGTATATTTTTGCAATAAACTGCATTTTTTTTATTAGTTACATGTATTCTGTACATGAGTGAGGACAGCTGACAAATTAACCTTCATGCTTTGAAAGCAAAGGCATAGGTCGTTGTCATGTTCTACCCAATCATATATAACCCTATGCTGTTTTTCTTCTCCCTTGTTTTATATTTATGCATTTTGTCTTCGCTATCCATGCTTGTTCTCCAGATTTTTTTAGATCTCACCTTTTTTATCTGTTAAATCTTTTACCTATTTCAAATGAAATGATCTCTGTATGTCTCTCTTCTTGCAGTCTAATCTTAGCTATCAAAGACCAGATTCAATTACTGAAGTGATTGATATCGAAAGCCATGCTAAGCTAAGCTTGTCCTTGAAAAATCCTCATCAGGAACTACAAAAATATTTTTTATTTGAAGGATCAATACTTCAAAAGTTTGCACAAGTCTGTAAAATATGTCATCGTTAAAGCTAATATGTCCTGTTTTCAGAAACCTGTAGGTCATCATAAAATATCTTTTTAGCCATAATAGCATGGGATACCTTCTGAGACTGAGGAGAGAGAATATCATCTTAATTCTGAGCACAGGGCTCATTGCTTACAAGGGTCTGTGACTGGAAATTTCAGGCACAGTCCAGTTTTAATATTGCTTACTGACCTGTCTGTTGATGTTCATGGAAAGCTAGTGCACATAATGGCGACTGGCAGTAGTTCTGCCAAAATGATACTACAAGAATTGTAGGAAGGCTGCTTCTGCCCTGTTTCAAACACCTGAATTGTTAACATCTTTCCTTCTTAGATAATGACTTTTCTAATGCCATATATTTGTGTATGTCGATGTAATTATTATCCTATAGTTAGTGATATGTTCTGACAATTTATATAATCATACCTGTATATGAAATTATGATTATATAATAACAATATATAATTTATATCATACAGTATGGTATAAATTATAAGTCAGATTCCTAAAAAATGCCATTTGAGCAAAATTTGCAAATGTAATTTTTTTTTTTACCTAGAAACCTGGTATGAATAATTGCACATATGATAAATTGCCTTTGTACTTTTGATTTAAGGAAAAAAGAGAAGCCTGTTATACTAGAAGGAAATATCAGGTAACCAAAATCTACACTTTTGTCATTCTGTATGCTTAATCTCTAAAAGCTACCTACATTTTGCACTAGCTTGATGTGATTAAGAAAAATGCTAGGAATTACTTGTATGGCAGCAAACTACAATCAAGGCCATAAATGCCAGTCATCATATTTTCAATATTGTTGGTTATATTTAAAGTTTCCTTACAATAAACAACACTTTTATATAAAAAAAATCTCTGTTTATTGATATTGTTGTGTTCTAATTCCATTATCATAAAGTTACAAGTGACCTATTTATATTAATGTCTTAAAACATTCGTAATTCTTAACTGGAACTCTTTCATGTTGATTTTCATGAATAGATGCGATGTGAATGCTCTGCTCAGAACAGATGACATGGTGGGGTGGTAATCCCCATAGCTACTTTGTATTTGATGATTTGCTTGGAGTTTTTATCTGGGGAAAAGCTGTGGAATGACGAATTTAAGATAATCAGAGACTTCGGATTTTCTGAGTCCCAAAGTACAACTTCATGTTGCAGCAGTTTTATTGTGGTGTTCTTGGGGACTGGATGTTTTCTGTAATTTTCTTTGTCGGTGAATTCGGGGCAGTTTAATCAACTGAAATAAACTGTTGCTTTGTAAGTTTCATCCAAATCATTATATCCTCTACCAGTCAGCACATGGGATTTCTCCTGCATGTATTCATATGTACACTTTAAACATGCCAGGCTTCATGTGATAAACATGGTGAGTGTTCATCTTAAGAAGGAAATCATACCAAGTCAGTGATTTTTAATGACCTTTCAAAAAACTGTAGGTAGATCTAATAACTTTAAACAATACCATATCATGTTTAAGACTATCTTGTGTCCACACTTAGATTAACTGATGCTTCTGTTATTAAAGATTTTTATCATCTTTCTTTGTAGTCAGGTCACTAGAGGACCGGGGCTTTTGCAGTTGCTTGGCACATACATTGTTTCTTTCCTCTCTCCCCAACCTCACTAGTGATGTGTAATTCTCCATATTTAAATGAACTTAATAGTTGGCTAAGTTCTAGAGGAAAAAACCCCAGATGCTCCAATGTTGAAAATATGCCCTGCTAGGTGAAGACAGAAAAGCCTAAGAGAGGCATTCATGGGCTCATATATTACTAAGCTAAAGAGAATCGACATGGCAGCAAATGTGTTTACAAATGCTTTAACCATGAGAAATAAAATTCAACTGCCGCCCTCAGTCAATCACAAGACTCAAACCCTGAGGAAAACAAGCCTCCTTGGAATTAGTGCTGATGCCATCACTTTTTAAATGCCATTTGTTTGTGCTTTATGAGATTTTGTTGAAGTTCATCTGGAATAAACACTTCTGAAATCATTCCCTTTGGATCTCCTCTTTGAGGTCCAGAAGTGACTGATGGTGGAACTCTTGGGGCAAATCTGTGAAGAGCATTGTGAAACCATCTATAACCTAAACCACTGTCACTCCGTCTTCTTTCCTTGTGTTGTCTTTTGTATTCAGTAAAGACTATTCTGGAATGGTGGGTTTGGTCATGGTTTGGTTTCAGTGGTTTTATTTTGTTTTGTTTGAAATGTTGGGTGCTTTAAGCTTTCTGGAAGGTGACTCTGGGATAGTGAGGTCACAATTTGTGTAATTTTGTAGTTTATAACACACTTTCAATGGCAAGCATTTGGTTTTTCAATATCAAGAAAAGGTTTTCCAATCGTTTTTCAATATCGAGAGTTCCCAGATGTATAAAATCAGTATCTCCTGGTCATCCTTTACAGACCTGGCACATCAAACTCCTAGTCTGTTTTTCAGACACTTACAGCATGTGGTAGCTTGCTGAACAAAGTGAAAGGTGACTTTGCTTAGAGTCAGCTTGCCAAAGCGTGGACATTCTAACATGCTCTTGCTAAAGTTTTTATGTTAGATCAAAGCTCTTTTTATCCATTCATATGGGTATAGGTGTTGTGGTTTGGTTTTTTGGTTTTGGGTTTTTTTTGCGTTTCTAAGATACTTTTCTGTGTCTATAGTTCTGAAATAGGTATTAGTGCAGTTTTCGCTGGGAGGAATTGCTTCTTTGTATGCCGAGCGTATACAGATCTGTGCTGTTGACTGTCTTACAGAATTTAGGATCATTTTAAAATCATTCTGAAAGTTGTATTTCCTTCAGATACATACCAAGGCTGTTTCCAAGTTCTTAATCTACCTTTTGGCTCAGAAAGATGCTTAGCAGGCCGGACGCTCTCACTTGATGGACCAAAGGGAAGCAAAATAATCTCTGTAGGATATGAAAGCCCAAAGAAAAAATATGTTTTAACATTTTCTCTTCCTTCACACCATTTCTTTCTTTCCCTCTAAATATCTTTATACTGACAGCCAGGTGAAGAGCCAGTGGCAGTAGAGGAGTATAAGGCAAGTGGAGTGACTGGCTGGGTCCATGCTGGAATGCAGTGGTCTGTCTGACTGGGCAGTGACTCTCTCTTCCTCATCACCTTGTCCTATCCCTGTCCCTTCTACAATGGCAGATCAAGATGAGCTGGAGTGCTGAAATGGCATTGCCATGGCTGTGTGAATACCATGGGTAGGGTTGTGTTTCTCCCTTAGAACTGGTAGAAGTATACGTGTGTATGGGGGAACAGGGAAGAGACAGAAACTATTACATAAAAGAACTTGTGACCAGTCAAAACCATGTGAAAAACTCTGATGCTTAAGTTATACTAGGCCATTGTGACAGTATCTGCTGACTCAACCTTTTCTTATTGAGGTAAATTAAATTAGGATGGCCTTAAAATAGCATCATGGTATACTTTGTTCTTTCTTCTTTGAAGGCTTTGAATTACTTCAGCTGAGCAGCTATGAAATTTTGTGAAAGAGTAATGCTCTGTGCAGGTGTCTCTGGAAGACTAATTCCCTGGCAGCCGAGTGAGCCTCTGGGACTTGCTCCCCACATCTCTGAAGATGCTAGAAACTCAGTTCTGATAAATGTCTTATTTGGAAAAAGCCATCCAACTTACCACCATGGTGTGTCTTTATCCTTGTAGAGTCAGGTGGTGTGACCATCTTAATCAACCCTAGCTTCGCTGTACCATTACTTTTTGGCTGCACCTGTATGGTTACACCCATCATAGGGAGTTTTATGTGCCTGAGACTATTTGCTAGTACTGAGGCATTGAATGACCAACATTCATACCGTTTTCCAGTATTTGTGTGGGCTAATTTAGAAGTATCTTATAAGCTTTTTTCCAGCTTTCCATATGGGGTGGCTGTATGCCACTGAGAATAGTCCTTGGCCTATGGTAGCTCCCAAACTGCATCTGAAAATTATTTCCTATTGGCCCCCACAAAATCCATGCCAGGGCTATTCTAAAAAAAAATAAAAATAAAAAAGTTTACAGGACATATGATTGTATTCCATTGCCCAGGAATGTTCCCTGGCATTTTAATTTACCAACCAGCATAGGGAGAACCTACAGATAGCTGTAGTCTCCTCTTGACTTGTTTTTTCTGCAAGTTTTGAGCTGGGATGTAGGGTTTTCTTATCACTCTTCTGTTTCTTGATATGTCTTTTTTCTTGATACATCTGTTATTTATTGTCTTGCTTTATCTTTGTAGGTGATAGAAGTTTAGCTAAAACTGGAATCTTTGCCATAATGACATGAAATTATTTTCTTGTTAATTCCTGACCTGTCTTGGGATTAAAAAAACCCCAAAATATATACCTGGCATGTTATTTGCTCTGTATCCCCCCAACTTGAACCACTGCATGAGACAAGTGAAGTTTCCCTTCTAGTGCTCAAGAAAAAAAGACCTTTTCTGGGAGCAACAGTCTTCTGTTCCTCTGCTCCATGTTCCCAACAGCATCCTCTGTGAGGAGATTAAAAGAGGTGAAATGTGGGTAGGCATGCCTAGGGTTGTTAGGAAGCTGGAGAGCCAACCACCACTGCACCTAGTCATAAAAGGCTGTGAGAAGAGGAAATTGAGTGCAAATAGCTTTAGGAGAGATGGAAGTCGTGAAAGGAGAAATCTGATGTGAGAGGGTCTGGCAGAATGGCTGCAGAACAGAGGCTGCTGCGTTGAGTGGAAGAGGAAGCTCTGGTGAGCAGGGCTGCTGTGATGCCTGGCGAGTATGTAGTTAATTACTGAAGGTGGATGTCTACATGTGGATGTGAAAGCTCCTGTAGCAGAATTAAAATAATGATAGCTGTATTTCAGAGTCAGCAGTAGCAGCTGTGTCACCAGAACAGGCCACTGGCTTTGGACAGGAGAGATTAAAAGTAGAGATAGGCACAAACCCAGTAGATAATACATATTTTTGTAATAAGACTTTGTATTACTACGCATTTTTAAAATCTGCCTTGTGGTTTCTTAACTTTGTGGCTGGCAATTTTAAGAGGAAAATAGCGAGGGTGCAAATTCATTTGCATCTTTATTTTCCATTTGTATCTTTATTTTCCATTTGTGTAGTCTCTCCTGCTTGTTTTGGGCTTCTTGGCAGTCATCTGTAATGTGACAAGAACTCACAATTAATACTTCCCAATCCCCCACCGTATTTTCCACCTCTCTTACAACAGCAGAAGCAACTGAATCGGCAAAGCTTCCAACAATGTCTGTGTTACACAGTATTGATTCATTCTCTGAGCACCCATTCATTTTGGGCATGGGGTAAGGTGAGGTAGGGTGTGTGGAGGGGGAGTAATGATTTAATTAGAGACAAGGCATGCAAAGTGAGAAGTATGGCATTGACATAATCTTAATTCTAAAATTTAGAAGATGCATATTTGGCTTCAACCAAGGGAGCGAGTAAGTTCTGCTACAGTTTTATGTGTCCTGCTGCCATCTACTGCATGGACTACCTGTTCCTTTTACTCATTTGCTTTTACATCCTCACTGAGCGAATATGAATTCACTCAGCAAAGTGAATGCATGCAAAGGAAAAAAGGTAATTTGAAAATAAAGCTGTTACATGTCTGTCTCAAACAAATTCAGACACTCAGTTTTACAAGATTTTAATCTCAGTCCTAGGTAAGATTCGTATTTTTGTGCTTTCTGGATATGTCACAGATGGTAAGTGTGATACTGAGCCTCTAATTCAGCAGTGCTATTTACTTACTGAGATCTGTATCTGGAATCTGGGCCAATGGATCTCAAGAGGACTTGGCTTGACACCCAGCACTCACACATATGTTTCTGTAGAGAACTGTGAACCTGCATGGCAAATAGATTTAACATTTAGTTTGGGAAAAATGCTTTTTGTTTTGGGTAGAAAAAGTCCACAGTGGGGTGGAAACATGCTCCATTACAAGGGATGAACCTCCAGGCCAGCAGTCTTTTTCTGAAGAATCTAAGGGGGCTTGAGATGGGATTTTGTATCTTTTGTAGCTGCTTGATTTGGCCTCTGTACTCTCCACCTTCCACACTGCAGCAGACAGAGCTTTCAGAAGAGCAAACTGAGTTTTACTTTTCAAGTGGCTCTTCTACAAGCGGAGCAGCCTATTTGCAGAATGGAGACATCTGTGTAACACAGGTGTTCTGCCAAGTCTTGATCTGGAAATGCAGAGCCTGCATCAAAATTCATTAAAAACCCAAGAAGCTTGGGTCTTTCTCCAAACAGCCTGAAGTCTGTTCAGATGTATAAAGGGAGATCAAAAGAGAAAGGGAGGAAGGAATACAACTTCAAAGTTAAATTTATTGCAGAGTGGTGTAAAAAGACAATTCCTGGTTTACTGGTTTTCAATTTATTAAAAAATGTATTTTAGACAGAAGATACCATGAAAACTTTCCTATATAAAGAAGTACCAGTTAGTTAGGAAAAGCCTGAATTCTAAATATAGGCAAAATCTGAGCTTGAGAGATGTAGGGTTAGACGGTTGGCATTATAATACACTGTCTAGTCACTTAATAGTTGAATCCCAACATCAATTTTCATATTTTTCCTGGAGGCATTTATTCAAATAACTCATGTTTTTTAACTGGGAAGATGATCTCTAAAGGGTTGGTTTGTTATGTGATTAAGCACAGAAGATTTTTAGTTAAATTCCATGGCATTGTTTTTCTACTTTTTTTTTTCTTTAAGCTAAGCTTCCACATGCACGTATGAAAAGCAGTAATTTCCAATTCGCACTGCAGAAGATACTGCATGTATTTGAAAGTTAATGGTTCTCTTCAAATAGTGCCTACAGATGGCAATGACTTTACTAACAGGCAAACTATTGCATCTTGGAAAAGCTAAATCCTAAGCTGATGTGCCAAGGACACCGAGTGTGTTCTGATGCTGAGTACAACTTCGGTGTGTTTGATTTCATTTTTTTTCCTTTTCAACTGCATTACCCTAGTAGACTCGTGGAAACAGTAAAACCAGCATTCCCTCTAGCGGCCACGAACAGCGTGGTTCATGGGACACAAAGAGTGCAGAGCGCTCTAAATACGGAACCATTTCCATTTAAGTTGTAATAATTAACCTATTGTTTGTTGGGGTTCCTTTTTCCTATTTTCTCCCAAAACTACATTAAGCGTTCTGGAAAGTCAGAACTGTTGTAAATATCTACTTACAATAAAAGCTCTGATACAGGATTTGGGACACGTTCATGTGCTGCGGATGATGTTGAACATCGGATAAAGAAGAAATGGTTTTCTTGGAAAACATCCCAACGATTGCAAAATCTTGAAATTCTCGCATCAGGCTCAGATCCTGATGACTGTTCTCAATTGTGCACGTATTTGCCTTACATCAGATCACGCATAGCGATGTATTTTACGATGAGGGTTTGGCCTCAGGAGATCAGGAGTCTGTTCTTATCTCTGCAGTCAGTTACCGTGTGAGCTGGCAAACCCCGCAATACCTGTAGTCTCTGACAGTAAAACAGAAGTCATGTACACCCAAACCAGGTTGGTATTTTGGCAATAGATGTATGGGAATGCCTGGGATACCCTCACAAGGTACTCGGAAGGTAGCAGGACTGATAGACCTGCGTGCATTTTAAGAACTTGCGGTTTATTTACCCTCCTCACAAACTTGTATTTTAGACCCAAGCTACCACCAGCGTCTGTTTAACGAAACAAATCCGAGGGGCGAGGCTGGGGCCGGGACCAAGCGCAGCTGCTGACTCACTCCCTGACCTTTAGCAACTTCCTCTCACCTCCGCACGCTGCAGCCCGTACTTGGCGAGAGGGGAGCGGGCCCGCCTCGCAGCAGTGTTGCGGGGCGATAGTTCAGCACGGTCAATCACGAAAGGGACCGGCCCCCCGGGGATCGTTATAGACGGGCACCAACCGGGAGCCCTGTCACAGTTTCCAGGCT
>NW_009915114.1:5884-30655 GCF_000696875.1 Nestor notabilis | reverse complement strand
GGAAGGAAGGTTGGTTATAGGTTTTACCGTGACTAAATCATCACTATACATCACATCAACATGATCATCATCACACTGAGGACACCAAGCTGCATCGTGCAGTCCATATGCTGGAGGCATGAGCTGGTTTGCTGAGGACAACATTCTGGAGGGAAGGTATGACATCCAGGGAGACCTTGACAGGCTTGGGAGGTGAGCCAGTGCAAACCTCATGAAGTTCAACAATGCCAAGTGCAACATTCTGCACCTGGGTTGGGGCAATTCCAAATGCAAATACAGGCTGGGCAGAGACTGAATTGAGAGCAGCCCTGAGGAGAAGGATTTAAGAGTGTTGGTTGATGAGAACCTCAATGTGACCCAGCAGTGTGTGCTTGTAGCCAGGAAAGCCAACTGTATGCTGAACTGCATCAAAAAAAGCATGACCAGCAGGTCGAGGGAGGTGATTCTGCCCCTCTACTCCACTCTTGTGAGACCTCACCTGCACTACTGTGTCCAGCTCTTGGGGCCTGAACATAAAAAGGACATGGACCTGTTGGAACAAGTCCAGAGGAAGCCATGAAGACAATCAGGGGCTGGAGTACAACTCCTGTGAAAGACAGGCTGAGAGAGTTTGGCTTGTTCAGCCTGGAGAAGAGAAGGCTCTAGGGAGACATTAGAGCAGCTTCCAGTGACAAGAAATCTGGAGAGAGACTTTTTACAAGGGCATGTAGTGGTAGGACAAGGGGGAAATGGCTATAAGCTGACAGAGGGGAGATTGAAATGGGACAGGAAGAAGTTTTTCCCTGTGAGGGTGCTGAGGTGCTGGCACAAGGTGCCCAGAGAAGCTGTGCCGTGTTCAAGGCCAGGTTGGACAGGACTTGGAGCAACCTGCTTTAGTGGAAGGTGTCCCTGCCCATGGCAGGGGGTTGGAACTGGATTAGCTTTAAGGTCCCTTCCAAACCAAACCATTCTGCGATTCTATGACTATTGCATAACAAAAAACTTACTGCATGAGCTGTTCAAACTTCCCTAGTTTATGGGGAAAAATGTGGAATGCCGTACTGGACATCTAAGTCAATTCCTTAATGTTCCACAGCAGATGATTTTCTTGAGGGATCCATATGCAACCCACCCGTTCACTTTGCTTTTTACATCCCTATTGAGATATCTGGATTTTCTCACACCCCTTGTGAACTGTTACCAAATTCAACACTATCTAGTGTCAGAAAGTTTAAAAGGCTCATTGTCTTAGAAAAAATTTCCTTTGATGATGCTTGAGTTTGTGGTATTTCAGTGTGCTGGATACTCCTTCATTCCCTTTCTGTCTGAAAGGTTGAATTCAGAGGTCAGGCATAGAATGTCATGGGCTGAAGAAGCTTAGCAGCTAGAGACATTCAGAGCTGTAGAGTTTATCCATAGGGCATGACAAGCATTTCTATTTTCCAGCACCCACAGACTTTCCGGACAAACATTTTAGAAACTACAACTGATATTCAGTAGTTTTCTATCACATTGCTCTTCTTGTGTAAATATTCTTATTTTCTGCTCTGCACTGAAGCCAAGTGCTTTCCCCTTGCACTGCCTACTACATGTCTAGTTTATATTTTAAACCACACTTCTATCTGGACAGCTAACCTTGAGTAAATAAACAGCAGCAGAAGCTTAACATGCCAACTGAGAGCTGTAGATTAGAAGTTCTGCAGATAGCTCTTCAAAACTTTCCATCACATTGCCTCTCTACCCATTTGTGAACCAACCTTGTAACGATGGTCAGAGCTGGAATAAGCTTAGTTTTGGAAAGTGACACTTGGAGTTATTGTGAAACCTTTTAACAAAATAAGCTTGAAGTAGAACACATGCACAGTCAGATGGGTGTTTAACCAGTGCTTTGTAAGGAGTTTTTGTTCCTCCTTTATTTATTAAAAAGCAAAATAAAGAGATGAGAAGAACAAAATAAATCCATGGCACAAACGCTAATCCTGTTCCAATCGCCTCAGCACAGAACTTGTAATTAGAAGCTCCTGTTCCCACTTTATCAGACACCTGGTTTATGGTACTAAGTAAATTACATGTGACTGGATTAAAATTGTGGCTCCATATTCCTAAAACTGAATCATTAATACATAACTCCTCACCCAGTACTCTTCTATACTGAAATCTGGACAAACACAAGGTATTCTGGTTCTCTGAAACATTATGCAGGCAGCAGACCTTTCTGGAGCCATACATGGTTGCCAGAAGTTCAGGACAACCAAGTGGTCAGTTCACTAAACTAGCACCAAAGTTATAATAATAATAATAATAGTAATAATAATAATGTTTTTCTTTGAAAAGAAAGACATTATTTCTCTGGTTTTATTTAGTTGCAGCCGAGGTTCTGCAGGGGATAAAGGCAAGAAGGCTCTTTGCAGGATTGAATCCTGCAGAAGCTATCTACATCAGCCAGAATTAGGGCTGAGTAGCTCACTGAATCTTAATTTCTACAACAAAATGAATAATTTAAAACACATTAACATCAACTCCTGGTAAATATTTCTTTAATATCTTGTTGCTATTTTACTAATTTCTACATTTCTCTGGTTTAAATTACTCAAAGTCAACTAGTTTTTCTTCATACTTTTACTATGGACTCCAATGTCTTTTTGAGAATATACTCTGTCAGGAAAAGAAATACAAGTGCACCAGTTTCAAGCAAATTTCATCTAAAGCTGGGTCACCACGTCTGAAGAGAGCTTGTATTGGAAGGGCAGCTCTTTCTTCAGCGCAGCTGTGCTTTTCCTCCTTGAGAACATTGGCGAATCAATTAAAATTGGGTCATTTCTGGGTACTTTCTCAAAATATATAAAAAAATGATGGTTTTTGACTCAAGCCTGCAGGATTTAAAGAGTAATCCCTGCTGGAGTCGTTTTGTTTCTTTTCTGTTATAAACTATTAAGATGTTTTGTAAGATTGACCTCTTGCAAGCTGAGGATTGCTTTTACCTTCATGCTGCTTCCTTTCAGCAGTTGTTGTATAGTAAGGTCTACCTTGTACTTAGATTGTCACAAAACCTGCAGCAAGAAGCCCCTGATCATCTGATTAAAAGAAACACTTCGATCAACTGATGCAGTCACATCTTTTACTCATCCTTTAGCTTTTCGCTTGTTTAACTCAACCTTTGCTCTTTCAAATGAAGGATACTGCTGAGGTCCCTTTGGTCTACATTGAACTGTATTTGTAGAGATGGGAGTGATATCAAAATCAAGTGCTTCCAATGTGAGGTTTGGGTCAGAGGACAATAAGCTTTTCAGTGAAGTATAAATTACGTGAGCCCTGTGACTAATCCCCATAAAAGCATTGCTCCTTTTTGAATTCTTTTAAGGAAGTAAGATGGAATTTGTTAATTTCTTGCTTGTACAAAAGCACCACCAACATATTGTTTATCCTTTCCCTGGTGATAGATCAGCCACTTGAATCAAGAAGTATAAGTGAATGCAATCAAATTTCTTTGCAGGAATAGATTGGCTACCTCAGGTGTCTGCATTCTCCTTTTTCCCCCGGCTGCTAAAATACATAAAGGCTTGAAGAACAAGGAAGGGGTTTTATCCTATTTATCCATGATTATACTCTACATCACAGGTCAGACTGCAGAGCACGTGTTTAGTCTATAGTGATCACACTGTATGAAACAGAATTATCTTTTCCTTTATCTCCCTGAGTTTGTACTCACCATTTTGTTTTGCTGTATGAGCATAGGCTTTTGTTTGCAATCACTAGGCAAGCAACCTCACAGACACAGGGAAGTGCTACATTCAGTTCAATCCACTTGTGTTTCCATTAATTGGCTGGCTAATGTGAAATGTATCCCATAAGACCACCCACATTCTGCAACTGAACACTATGTCAGGGAGCACACTTTGCTGAAGATGCTCATCACTAATGAGCCTCAGATTCCTTCCTTGCAGAAGCCAATTTCCCATTCCACATAGCAATTATGTAAATGAAGGTAAAGTTCCTGATAACTTCCAATGGTTCCTCTCAGCTCATGATTAAAAAGATGAAGAATGTTAAATGACTTTCAGTCTGGGAAAAGAGCTGGCTACTCAAACTAAAAAATAGGGGGTTTCGTTTAAAAGATATTTTTACATGGGCTTTCCTCTTTACCCTGAAAGGACAACAATAAATGGATGAAAACCCACCTCCAGATGACATTGTTCAAAATTTACTTCATTATGTTGTCACTCAGTTTCCTGTTGCAGTTAACTGCTGCCAAACCAAGGCACTGTGCAATATAAACAGTGAGAAACATTCTAGGTTAAATCTATTTCATATGGCATGAAGGCCTTCAAGTTGCTTGAATGGCTTAGAGTCAGTCCATCAAGTGAACATTTCTGTGGCCTTCACCACATCCTCACAGTGAGTTCTTCACTGTCTTTATCCTTCACAATGCCGGTTGTAGACATTGTTCATGCCCTTTTACAGGTGAGAAACTGAGGCATAGCATGACGTGGGCCTTTCTCCTCAGAAGTATTCAATGTAAACCAATGTAAATTAGGTCTTTGAGGGACTTTGAAGATCTAAACCTAGGTGTCTTGTCTAACAATGGAGAGAAAGCCTGTTGGAGAGTTAGAAATTGAAGCCAGGTCTCACAGTTTAGTGACAGTCTAGACTACCTGTTCTCTTTGTTTCTTCCTGGTATTGTAAAACTTCTGTTACTGGAAATCAAAAGATGCAAAAATCCGCAGTTTAGTTTGGTTTCATTAAAACCTAAAATGCAATTCAGAAAACAAACAAACAAACAAACAAAAAAAACCCACACCAAACTCCACAGCCTTCCTATTATGATCCACAAATAAATGAAATCCATTAAAGAAATTTAAATCTCTGCTTTTGCTACCTGTGGTTAGCACTAGTATGAAAGCACATGATAAATCCTTGGATCCCATCAGAGGCCCTTTGTAGTCTCCTGTAATCTAAATCATGGCACTCAGAGCTCTGGAGAGTATAATTTCAATCAAATATTATTGTTTCTCATAGTTTTTCATCTCTCACAAATATAATACCTACTTTATTAGTGGTCAAATGGAGTCCATAGAATGGTTAGGGTTGGAAAGGACCTTAGAATCATCTAGTTCCAACCCCCATGCCATGGGCAGGGATGCCTCACACTAGACAATGTCACCCAAGGCTCTGTCCAACCTGGCCTTGAATACATGCCAGGGATGGTGCATTTATCACTTCTTTGGGCAACCCATTCCAGTGCCTCACCACCCTCACAGTAAAGAACTTCTTCCTTAGATCTAACCTGAACTTCCCTGTTTCAGTTTAAACCCATCACCCCTTGTCCTATCCCTACAGTCCCTAATGAAGAGTCCCTCTCCAGCATCCTTGTAGCCCCCTTCAGACAGTGGAAGATGCTATGAGTTCTCCACTCAGCTTCTCTTCTCCAGGCTGAACAACCCCAACTTTCTCAGCCTGTCTTCGTAAGGGAGGTCCTTCAGCCCCCTGATTATCCTTGTGGCCTCCTCTGGACTTGCTCCAGCAGCTCCATGTCCTTTTTATGTTGAGGACACCAGAACTGGACACAATACTCCAAGTGAGGTCTCCCAAGAGCAGCGTAGAGGGACAGCATCACCTTCTTCGACCTGCTGGTCACACTTCTGATGCAGCCCAGGATATGGTTGGTGTTATTACACTAATCCCTGCTACTTAAATGGAAGGGAATTAAACCTTGATATTTCTGAGTAGATCACATGGTGAAAACTCAAGTTCTAACTTCCACATGCTTCTGACAATAGAGCCTACTGGAGAGGCTTCCCAGATCCATGTCATTCCAGTACTACCACCCAGTTGCAGCCACTAGCCTTGAAAATAAAATTTTCAGGCTGGGATCTGTCACATCTCATTTTAGTCACAGAAAAGACAAACAACTAATTTAAGTTGTTGGGTGTTTTTTTATGACCAATTAAGAGGAATCAAGACCCAATAGCAGAAAAAAACCTGTAACCTAAAATTCATGCTTCAGATATGTGGAATTAAGTCCTTCCAGTGTTACGTATGAAGGAAACTTGGACTATAATCATACACTACTCAATCTGATTCTGAGACTGCTCATGTCTGCAATTATTACTAAGATCATGTGAGAAACTCCCTTGTTTATTTCTGAGATTGTGAGTTGAAGTCCAATGCCAAGATCAGCAGAGTTGGAAGAGATAATTCAACCATATCAGGGGTAAGTTAGAAACTGTAGACATATGCAAAACTCACACCCAAAGCAAAGTGATGTACACTTATCTAAGTGGTTTTTAAAGATGAGAGATATAGATGGATAGACATAAAGAAACTAATCCAGGAAATCACAGATGATATTAGTCACCATGTCTGGAAGTACAACAGTAGGCTACACTTGCAGAAGTCCTTCACCTTCACGAAAGCTGCGTTACTGTTGGAAAACCTCATACTATTCAGTAGAAAGAGAGGATGTTCAGGGACAGTTACATTAAAATACCTCACTTAGTACTTCTCATTATTTCCATGGGTAAAACTTGACCTCCAGTTATATTCTTTTCCAGCTCCTGAGACAGCTTGCAATAAAACCACAGAATTTTTGGCCTATGTAAGTGCAGGCTTTGGGTAGCTTTTTTTGGTGAAAATTAATTGAAGAAACCTGACATCTTAGAATCAGAGAATCATAGAATGGTTTGGGTTGTAAAGGACCGTAAGATCATCTATTTCCAATCCCCCTACCATGGGAAGGGACACCTCACACTAGACCAGGTTGCTGCAAGACCCGTACAGCCTGGCCTTGAATGGTGCCATGATACCAGCAACTGCACAACAGAGCATGCTGCACATACACCTGAGATAACAGCCAGCAAACTTGTATCAGAGCAAGAGCCAGGATGAATAATGTACAGTGTGCTAATGAAGAAACATTCAGCACAAATATGTTGCTTTCAGGATGCAAGTTATTTTAGGGAAGGTGTTGCGTTAGGTCACAGAATGTACCAGGTCAGAGCTATGCTAAAGATTTTCAATATGTTTTTGTGCTTCACAGTACAGACATAAACTCTTACTTTACCTCACAAAAACTTGGCCTTAAAGCTGAGTTAACTCACAGTAACAAGGCATGCTGAGATGTACAGATGGAAAGTGCTTTACAGAAGTGACAAGGCCTGGTAGCTGTTACTGAGCAAATACCAAAACTCATTAACCAATGTATCTGAGGTACTTGAAATGAAATAGTTCTTTTTCACCACATTTTTCATCAGTTTGCTCTGCTGCTTCTCAAGACATAAATGTGCATCTTCCTCCATATACATTACAGGTATTAAGCTTGAAGATCATATAAGAGAAGTAGGTTTGTATTTTCCTTTGTACATAGCTAAAACCCCAGACCTAGAAACTCCTCCACTTCCTTACTGTGCCACCTACACTGGAGTGCTGAGGGTCAACACCTTCCACCAAACTAACCCTTGTTTCTTGCCATGAAGGACTATGGAACTGATGACGCTACAGATCCACTGACTGTATTCAGATGGTGAAAAGCAGAAGCTGGTCTACTGCTGCAGATTTTCTAAATGCATATTAGTTCTTTCTGGCAGGTTAATGTGTATAGATGTGGGACAAATATTTTAATGAGCAGAATTATGGTCCTAATTTTGTATGTGGTACAGCAGCTATGATGATGTTGCAGCATACTTCCATTTAGGACACAAGCCATATTCAAAAACCTCCCACCTAGAGGAAAAGTCGGTGGTTTTAATTACATTAACAGACTCTCGGATTACTGTTATTATTACAACTCATTATGCAGTGTGTGGTAGAAATAGTAGGTCAAAATTTTCCCTCTTTGGATCCACTGTATTACTCTGTAAAATGTGAACCGCCCAAAATTTCAAGACCATAAATAATTCTGTGCTCTTCTACACTGTCACATATCCAAAAATATCAAAGCTCCTTTTATTAAGTAATTAAGTTTCACAATAACCTTATGATACAGATACAATTAACCCCATTACACATATGGGGAAGTTAAAACAGAAGGAGACTGACTGCTCAAGATCAGAGCTGGGAAAAAGAGCCCAGACATCGTAACAATTAAGGACCAATAAATCTTCCTGGGTCCTCACAAATACTTCAGCTGTCATACACCATACAGGGACATTTATAACTTCAGCACAGCTCAGTGCTACAGGCACTCAGGGGACTTTGTATCTGTTAAGCTCTGTGCTGAGGTTTTGCTTCTTGTATTGTCTGGCTTGACTGAGTACATCAGATGCCGGGTACAGGACATACCCATTGGTTACTATTCATATGTGCCATAATTTCATTTTTGTGTCCTTTCTTTGTTTAACCAGGTGAAATGTCAGTAACACAAGGTTCTTCTCTATACTATACTTCCAGCTGAGTTTCTCTTGTAAAAGCAACAAATGCCGAAGAAGTTTCTCTGAACTAAATATGAGGAATGAGACTCCTTCTCAATCTTTTGTCAGAGAGAGAACAAGAACTGGCCTTGTAGGCAGCAAATGGTTCAAGGCTACTGTTCAAACCAGATTCACTCTCCATGCAAACAGCTACTGGCAAGCAAAGTTTAAAGCAAAACTGGGGTTTTCACACTGGGACATATGGTCTGATGCCAGGTCTGACCAGTGCATCATGGGCATTGCTGTAGTAGATTGCTAGGTACTGCTGGACAAGCTGCCTACAGCATGTTTCAAAGGTCCCGCTGCAGATGGGAGATTGAAAGATATGAGAGCACCTACCCAGTGAGAACTTCCTTTAAGGGCAGTACACACATCTTTGGCGAGAAAGTGATTTGGCTCTAAGCATGGATTTATTCCATTACACATATCCCATCTGTGCCACATATCATCACACACGTACCATACCATCCCAACTTAACATCGAAATGAAATGTAAACATTTAAAGGGCAATCTCAGTCCAGCAAAGGTGCTTATGCCTAAATGGACCAATTTATTTACTCATTTCTGCTCACACTTAATGGGTGTATAAGGCAACTCTAAGAACAAAATTGACATTGCTGCATTCAAACCCATACTCTTCATGCTAGTCATGCCACTTCACACTAGAAATCATAGAATGATAAGATGGTTTGGGTTGGAAGGGACCTCTGAAGTTCACCTACTTTCAACCCCCCCTGCCACGGGCGAGGACATCTTTCACTAGTTTATGTTGATCAAAGCCCTGTTCAACAGATTTAATCTGATTTTCTTTAGTTTCTTTCAGCAACAAAGATAACACAAAGAAGATGAAGGCTAACTAAAACTACAAGAGGAGATGTCAGATGTCTCTGATTACAGCTGCTAGAAAAGACAACGGCTGTTCCGATTGTTTCTACTACAAAAAGTTATCATCAGAAAGCAGTCCAATCCTATATCCTGAGTGGAAATGGAAAAAGCAACAAAACCCAAACCAAACTCCAAAACAATGACCCTAAAACACCCCTCTCTCCTCTAAATTGACATTGAACTTCCTTCTACGAAGCACAGTTCAAACACCAGAGCTGTGCTTTATGCACAAAACACTGGCTAAATTTCTATGGCTTAGGTTCAGAGGGTATCAGACTAGCTATAAAAATGGTCCTTTCTGAAGAGAAAAGGATCTATGAAAAAATCCCCCAGAACTTTTCCCTCTCATTGTGGCATCATTATCCTACCTGGGACATAGGTTTTCTGCTGATGGGAGATTTTGAATCACCTGCTAGAAGGTATATCTCTATAGTTATTTGGATTCCTGTTACCTTATGTATTTGAAGGTTATGACGTTATGCATATATTTGCATCTTTGAAAAAATACCATAATTTTACAGGTGAGACAGACACAATGACACACAGTTTGTCCTGCTGTTTATGTTCCCTGTTTTAATCTGTAAGTCACAGGATTTTTCAGAGCAGCCCCTGTCAATGTTATCGATGGGAAATTAAACCAACCAGAATTCCTTGGCTAGAACAGTAAATCAAGCAAACACTTCTGAAAGCAAACACTGCACATGTACACTTGAATGCACAGAAAATTCTCTCATTTTTTCTAAGTTATGGTCACATCTACACAATGTTATGCTTCAGAGCTACTGATCACAGAGTCATATTCTAGAGATCTGTTAATAACACAGAATGCTTTGCTGAAAAAAAAGTTCCTGGTTCACCAAAATTAAAACCTGGCTCTTATTTCCCAGTATATTCTTTGTCCATCAATCTCCATCTATGGCCCATCTATTCTTTGTTCATCTATGGTGAAAATATAATCATAGTTTTAGTTTTACAAAATGTAAATAAACAAACTACACCACTTCCACATTTTCCTTTTCATTCACTGTGTCATTCCAAAAGGAAAGTCTTTTTTTTTCTGTTAGTGGCAGAATGAAGTCCAAAGAAAAGAATAATAAAGTTGTTCTGACACTGAAGTCTTCTCCTCGCTCTTTTATTTTTACCCTGAGAAACCACTTGGAAGCATTATGCAAAATTCTTAATCAAGCTGATTATTTGCTGGGAAAACCAAGGGTACCATTTGCTCTCTCTGTTGACTGTGTCACCTTTCCTACTTTTCATTATTACGTGACTAATTTGCACACACACATGAAGGCATAAAGTGGAATTACAGCCTTTTTGTGCCAGCTCTTTTACAAGCACAATGGAAATGTCTCTGCAAAAGTTCCTGTAACTTCTTTTATAGTAAATGGACAGAAATAGGTGTGATTCAACTCATCTTAAAATAGACATGTTAAATTACTCCCTCAAATTACCTTTTTCTCTCCTTTAACTATAAAGAGAGACTGATTAGCTTAGGTGGAGACACCCACAGCATAGACATCAGCAGTTAGATAAGATGATTTTTACCCTTAGTCACAGGTTTACAGAGTTTCTTCCATTTTACAGCCATAATTCAGAATGTAGATGATTTATTGCCTGCCCCTAGAATACAGGCTAACACATCATTACAAGACAACTATTTCCTGCTAGTACAGAAAACTTGGAGAAATAAGTTTTGTTAGAAAACTTACCTATAAATCATGTAAGATATCCTCCCCAGGGAAGAACCACTATTATCTGGAGCTGTTAAGAGTATATACATATGTTTCAACTAATAAATATCTACTTCTTACATTGGAACTGTCATCTATAGATCTCAGAATATTTGAATCCTCATTTTTTTATGATCTTCTATGTCCCACATCCTGATGACCTATACTCTCAAGAAGCCATCACTCCCTGTGACATATCTGTAATAGTTTGCCAAGCAGATCACTGGGACACAATCCACCATCCATAAGTATTTTCAAAGACAGGCTTATAAATACTTGTGGTCCCCATACAAAAATACAGTTGCACCTTCCTGAAATTTTAATCATTTAGTTCCTACTAATTTAGACCCCAATATCTTACAGCTCAGATGACTGGTGAGACTTCATATTCATCACCTTGGTTGAGCAGCAAAATCTTCAACCCAGAATGACTTGCTAAATCTGAAGGTAGAACTTACGAAGAGGCTGACGTGACCAAGAATATCATCCCGGTCAAATGAGCTTCTTACTGAAAATCCCTCTAACACGTGGCTACAATCATGCTGCATGCTAAATGTGGTTCAGTGGTGGGCTTGACAGTGTTAGATTTATGATAGGGCTCAATGATTTCAAAGATCTTTTCCAACCTAAATGATCCTGTGATTCTATGAAACACTCAGCTGTTACATCTGCCTTTTCCTTAGCTACCATAAATTCAGCACAGTAGCATCTTCTGCAGAGTTTTCTGGTATTTTTATAGACCTCTATTCAGTATGTTGTATTCCCTCTGCTACCCAGAGGGAATATAAGGTTATTACAGCTGTCAGTTACACATGTTACTGCCCCAAGTTCACATTGAATTCAAGAGATGCAGGACAAAGTTTCAGGTTTATCTGTTAGATCTGTAGAAAGACAATATACCTGTTATTCAGTCTTAGCACTAAATCTGCTCTACCATCCCTGCAGGTACTTGGAGCTCACAGGAATTTATTACTCTCTGAACTGCTAAGGCAAACCTATTCTGCTTTGATGGCAGACTTGAAGGAGCTTTGCTGGTAAAACAGGGTTGTCTCATACATAAAATTATGACTACATTTTGTGGTTTTGTCTCCTGTGTTTTATATAAAATTGTTACATACTAGTTCTAACAGCTGATTGCAAAGATTTTAATGATTTGTCACAAGCTATACATTTTTTCATGCAACTGCACCTTTTTGGCACTCTGAACAAGAAATATTGTATCTTATTGCAGATTTGAAGCTGTGTTAGGTTATTTAGTCAGCCCATTCTGACATCCCAGTTTCAGAAATATCTTTCTACTGAAACTTTAGTGTTTCAGGCTGAAGAAAAAAGAAAAACAAAAAAAAAGAAGGCTGAAGTAATACTAGTAACCAGTGACTTCTGAAAATGTAGATTCTAAAGGCAATGATCCAGGGTTGAACCTATCACATATATCTGCATGCACCAAGTTCTATATCTGCTTTTTAGAAGGCTTGAAAACTCGTTTGCTACACGTTCTTTAGCAGAGGAGTACTCATGCAGACACTCCATTTTTCCAATTGGGCTAAAATAAGCCAGCTTTGAAAGTGCAAAGACAACATTTTTTTAGGCACAAACTCATTCACTGCATCATCATTTTCCTATTTAAATGTTTGAAGAGACTTGTTTTAGTTTTGAAATACTATCTTTAGCACATATATATTTAGAATAAATGCAGATGTTATATTTAGGATAAATAAATTCTAAAGGAGATAAAGTTCAGAAACATTTTCTCTCTCAGTGTCACTTTTGATTAAAGCTGCTCATTTCTGAGATGAATCCTTTATCTTAACCTTGCCTTTTGATATTTGAATTAGCCTTATGGAAAGAACTACATAAAACTACCTCTCTACCAATACATAGATTCAGTGATGATAAAAAGCAAGATGTCCTACTAATTTCCTTGTATGAAAGATCCTAACATAAATACAATCTCTTATCACTGTATTGCTCTATAAACCAAGGTTCATTTCTCAGACATACTGAAATATGAGATGATGGAATAGCTGCCCCACTTCAGACCAGCAGTAAGTTTTGTCTTTGCTTTCTTAAATATTTAATGCTTTGTTAAAAAAAACCATAATCTATGCTTTTTGTAATGTTTATTTCTGTTTCTAAATTCATTGCCAGTTCCCTAAGAACCTTGTTCAGTTAGAGAATGCATGTCTGAAAATAATCCTGTGCTTTGAAAACTTAAGTGAGCAGATATTAACTTGTTTTGTCACCTAACTGTGTAGCTGACATTTTATCTATTTATTACAAAGACTAATTCAGAAAAGAAAATTCCCTGAGGAAAGTATGGAACATCACAGTAGGACACCACATAATTTTTCATCAGTGCAGAGCAGGAGGAGACAGTTGTCTGGATGCAATTTACCTACTGAATTAGTGTAAATTACAAGACTGAACTTTACAGTAGACTGAAGGCAGCAAGGATCACTGTGTGGGGAAATCAAAGACATGTAAGTAAACCTGTAAGAGAAGAGAGGTCTGTGAAGGTCCAAATCATACTGGAGTGATAGGTCTGAAAAAGCTGTATGGCCTATTTAACCGCAGAGGTGAAGGTCATTCTTGGCCGCAAGCAGCAGAAATACCGCTTTGGCTCTCTACCTCTGAACAACTGGACTCTTGCTTCTGCCAGACCTTCAGGTGGCCACTGATGATGAAGTTTTGTGTCTCACACTCACTGCCCAGAGGCATTGACCTGTGGCGTGTGTTGATGCTTACAGGCGCTTCATAGTTCTTGCTTCCTCTGCTGACCAGGTTTCAATTTTGAGTTGGGATGCTGCTCTGCATCTCCAAAACTGTGACCTATCCCACTGCAATCTGCATGATCTGCCAAAGCTTCTGGGGTGGGGAAGCAAGGATGTCCTGAATAGTTAACAGTTTGAAATGGAAAATCTTCCAGGCACAAATACATATTTCAGCATAATCTATTCCCATTCTTTCCCATAATCTCCCATTCTTTCAGCCTTCTATGAAAAGCCTTGACTGGAAAAGGACTGAGACATGCTCACAGAAGTAGTGTATCAGTCGGAGATATCTTCAATTTACTCTTTTTCATCTTTTTTCTTGGTTTCTTTCTTCTTCTCTCTTGGAATATCATGAAATAGATATTTCAAGGCAGAATATTTAAATCGTGGATTAAGAATTCTTAAAATGCCTGACCATCTTGTATGATCTCACAGCTAACGAGGTTTTCTAAGACAACTCATCTCCAAAATAACTTCTCTCACAGTAAGGTCCCCTTTAGCTATAATTTGTATTTGTCAAGTATGTTTTATTTTATATATAAAATGCATATTTATTTTCAGATTGCTTTAATAATCTTTTAAAACAAACCCATGGGTTTGCTAAAGCATGAATCTCTCCCCTTCCCCCCTTTCTCATTCTTCAAAAGCAGTAAGCTTGTCTTCACTTAATGGAGGCAGAAATTACCTTTCAAAAAGTTATTGAAACTAATGACTGCAATTTCATACTGTTCTACAAGTCATGGGGCTGTTTCTTCTTGCTCTAATGAGCAACTAACTGCAAATGCTTGTTTTGACTAAGTTAAGAAGCCATTTACAAGAAAAGGATTTTCTTCAATAATCTTAGTACAATTCCTTCACCAGGAACCTTTTTGGGATATCAAAACACTAGCAGAGACTGGAATCACTAATTGTTTATTAAAAACAGGCAAAACCAGTTAAAGCACATACAAGAAACAGAAATAACAGCTTAAATTAGGTCTTAGGTGCAAGGTAGACACAGATCAACATTTAATTTATAGGAAAAGGCAGACACAGGCTACTGCTTTGTTCTTTGTTTTCTCCTACTTCCCTCCATAGCAATTTAAATCATGCTATTTTTTTCTTGTCACCTAATGTCAAATAATTCCATTTTATGAAAAAACATCAAACTGTGTACATGAAGCACTTCTACATCACCAGTCAAAAGAGTTAATGTGTAATGGCAGTCACAGCTTTTCTTGACTTGCCTGGAACACATACTGCATCTTATCTCCCCTGACTTATATGAGATAGACTAAGATCTGCATTCCTTGACTGTTATTGGCTTTCTGTACTTTTAGACAATAACCCAATTTAATTGACTAAAATTAGATGGAACACTGCTACAATCTAATAAAGAGTAAACTGGCAGGTAATATTTTTTCTTAAATACTTTGTATTGCCTGTAATTAGATTTTCAGGCCAAGTTTTCAGAAATACTTGCCTGAAAAGTTTTCAAAATTGACAATGTGGTACATCTAGATGGGTGAAACAAAGGAAATCTGGACACAAATCAAAGTCCTAAGTAATTTCTTTAGTTAATGTTCATCGCCAAAACAGTTTCCTTGGCCTGTAGGATAAACAGCTAGGCAAGCAGATGGGCAAGCAGCCTCCCGTGGTTGCAGTACACGAGAACGAGGCGTCGTGGGTCTAAAATCAGAACACAAAAAAAAACCTGGCTGCAGCTTCACTAATAAAGAATAATTCTTTCTCAGCAACAGTGCTTCCAGGTGGTGTGTAGACTAGTGCAAAACACTGAGATTTGACTTAGCTGGCATCTTCACCAATGTAATTCACTCTCATATTCTTCATAGGTATGCTGCTAAGATTTATCCCATGTGTACTCTCTTCCTTAAGTAATTCCCATCTATACTGCTGTCCTGGTGTCTACCATTCTCCATCCTTTCAGCTGGTGTAGAAAATCAAGATAAGCCAGCTAATCCTAACTGTTTCTGACCAGTGTTATTCCTCCCAATGTTCTCATCAATGACCTTTAATCAGTGGGTAAACATTTAATAAAAATATTTTAAATATATGTTTTGAAGATAAGCTCCTGCACTCTTTCATCTTGTATCTATTACCTGGAAATCAATGAATCATAGCTTCTATGAATCCTAAATATAGTCCCAAAATATAGGACAGCTGAAACCTAAAAACTTATTGAAGACACTTATTGAAGACAACTCAGCCAAGGAGATAATTATATAAATGTGCAACTGTGAAGTGGTATATTCACTTTCCCTGTTCCTTTAGCTGTTTGTGCTTTAATCATGCAGATTCAGCCCACTGTATGCTGCAGGTGGACACCATCACATGGTGACATAGGCAAAAGCCCCATAAATTCACTCAGGAAGGCCTTGCTGGTGTTTAGCTTTAAGATATGTCTGCATTAGCTCAGCACTGCAGAATTGATGCTGAGGCCAATTAGGTATGTGCTTGTTACGAAGTGCACAAGAACAAGTGGAGAGCATGATTTGCTCTTTATAAGACAAAAGCAGGCTGCATCAGTTATGGTATCTATTTAAAGACAGAAAGCTAAATTTCACAGGGTTTAAAACCTGCATGAGAGCAACTAAAGACTTTGCACGACAAGCCTCATTCCTTCTCTCCTTGTCATTGCTGAAAAAGTCTTTAAGGAAAGCCACTTTGCTAAAAATGTGTAGTAGTAGGAATGAGATGTATATATTTTTATGAGTATAGGTATGACATACATATGTTCATACAACCTGGCTCAACACAAGCTAATGTGCAGCCTTGATGACCTAAGTGTCTAAACTACAGGAGCCACTGGGCTTCAGCACATCTCTCCTTTGCATCAGCTGTAGCACATAGCCCATTCTCCTCCCACAATGCAGACAGGATACAGCCATGGACCCTGTAGCAGGTCGTGAAGGCTTCCTGTGCATCCTGTCAGTCCTACTCCATAAACAGAGTCCTTGCTGTGCAGATTTGGTTGATAACCACCAATGGAATGCATGATACAGGCTTCAGTTTCCCTTCTGTTGAATTCTTGAAAAATACTTTGGTTTTGGCCTCTGTTGTTGAAAATATTTAGCAGGAAGCAAATATCACTACTGCTGACAGTTCCCATGGGTTTATTGTAAATCCTGCAATACTTAATAAAAATGAAAGGCCACATGCACTGGAAGATAAACACTACCTCCTATTTATTGTATATATTTCCATATTTTGTATATTTTATTACTGTCTATATTCATGGATTTTACTTTATAAAATTACATAATTGTTTTCAAAATATCTTCTCAGTTCTCATTGGCCCTATGAACCTGATAAGGAAAAGATTAACAATATTTCCTTTAAACCCAACTCATGAATCCCACCTATTTGTATTCACTCTTGTTGCTGAGTTAGGAGTTTATTTGCTATTTTATAGCACCCTTGTTTTGTTGCAATGTTACTTTAATAGGGTGTCTTACTGAAACACGCACAGCAACTCAATTAGTTCCATCCAAGCTATCTCCATCCTGAGAGAGATCAGTGGCATGAGAACAAAAAGAACATTATAGCCTGTTTGCCTTCAAGTTCAGTTCCATTAAATGACTCTTGCAGACCTATGAAATCAATTAGGAAGTACTTGTGAAGATAGCCAAGGAAAAACTGTTTAAAGCCTTAACAGCTTAAATACCCCCATCTTGATGTTAGCCCGAAAGCTATTAGACTCGAGTCTGGATTGCATTAGCGCTATGAAAATCAGCTGCTAATCCTGTAACCACACAGCCTGCCCTGCCTACCTCCTGCCCATGCTTTTACATGAATTGTTTCTAACAAGGTTGAAAGAAGAAGGGACAATGAAGTAAATACTAATCTGAATGAGAAGTCAATACAGAAAGTAGCTGAGTTTCTTCCTTAAATAATATAGCCATGCCTGGTTCAAAGCAGAATATGAGTAGTTTGGGGTTTTTTTATTGTATGTTGTTGAGGTTTTTTTGCCCTAAAAAGTAAAATTCTAGCTATCTTAATACTGAGAGTATTTCATTAGTTCAAGTCTACTTATGCCAGAAACTACTGTAATTTGAGGAGGTTTCCAGAGAGCAAAGGAACTCCAGGGGATTTTGGATATGCCAAAGGCGAATTACACTGGAAGGTGATGAAAAATAATTTTCTTTCTTTCTTGGGGATTTTTCACACTAAGAGGTTTTCCAAACCTGCACTGCATTATGCATTTATTTATTTCCCGAAGACATTTCTTTATTCAGACTCTGAGTCTGGGAAATATTTTCAGACAATTTCTACATATTTTTGTATAACTCTGCATTTTAAATGAACATAATTTGTTTAATAATTTTGTATATGAATGTATCTTTGTATTTTAATGTATTTTCATTGAACCAGACTTCCAGATTGAAAAATACACTTTTACTTAAAGAAAAGAGAACCTTTAATACACAAAAGAATATTAAACTGGAAAAATTTCAAATGTAAGATTTGAAAACCCCAAAGCTCAGGAACTCATTAATCCTGCACTCACATTTTTAGTTCCTCTATGAGGAACTATTGAGTCAAAAGGGCTCTTAAAGTTATTCTCTAAAGGTTGTTGTTAATACTGTGTATTGGGTTTGCGTGGCAAGGTTTTAGTAGAAGGAGGTCTGCAGGGGTGGCTACTGTGAGAAGCTGCCAGAAGCTTTCTCCGCACCCAGTGGATCCAATGCCAGCTGGCTCCAAGAAGGACCCACCAATGGTCAAGGCCAAGCCCATCAGTGGTGGTGGTAGTGCCTCTGGTGTAACAGGTATAAGAAAGAGTGGAAACTGCTGTGCAATAGCAGCCAGGAGAAAGGAGTGAGAATATTTGAGAGGAACAGCCCTACAGACACCAAGGCCCATGCAGAAGGAGGGCAGGAGGTGCTCCAGGCACCAGAGCAGAGATTCCCCTGCAGACTGTGGTGAAGACTCTTCCATTATATTTTCTCTCCCCTGTCCAGCTGATGAGGGGGAGTGATAAAGCGGCTTTGGTGGGCACCTGGCATCCAGCAACAGTCAACCCATGACACAGTGAAACAATTTTCATCCAAAAATCACTTAGAATAGTAAATCAACTCTTTCCAATGTCAGTAAGGAAAGACACATACAAGAGGGAATGCTTGCAGGTAAGACAGTGAGAATTTCCTCTGCTTTTCTGACACAAGCACCAAAACTCCAAGCCCAACTCTGCCCAAACCCATACCAGAAGAGAGAGCTGAACAGCTACAAATTATTAGGGAAATCGAATTTGGATCCAAATCCAGGCTCACCTATTCCTTACACACACTATCCTCCTCCATCCTGTTCCACCTCTAGTCATGTCACATCCCTCTGGGACCTGCTTACCTGTCTGTCCTGCAATCGTAGCAAACAGCCTGTGGGGAAGCCTGGATGGGATCTTCAGTCCAGCTCTTACCTGGTAATACCTGGGGAGAAAAATTTAAAAATTACATGCTGTCACATAGGTGCCCACTTGACCTAACCCCAAATTCTGTGGGAACACATCCTGGGTAACTGCACTCAAACAGAAGTGCTCAGGAGAACAGGCAGGCTCAGAAATACTGAGTCTTTTGTTTTTAAGTTTTAACTCAAGTGGGTTTATGCTGATTTTAATCAGGTCCCTCTTATTTTACAGCAGGGAGAGTGGACACAAGGGCCTGATGTGTGAGGAAAGACTGTGAAAAGCTCTTAGCTTCATGTAGGGAGAAGAGACATAGAGAAATATCTACAATAAAAGGCATTGTGGTCAGATGAGTGAAAAAAAACAAAGAGGAAACTTCTGTGAGAAAACAGGGTATGTGATGTCTCACATCTAGGAAAATTCAATCTATAAGTAGTGATTATCATTCTGCTGTTCCCTCTTGAGGCTATGATATCACAAAAATGTTATCATTAATCATATCTACACCAGCTGCTTTCTAGTTATTTGCTATCCCATTGGTGATCACTCTGTTAAGTGAAGGAAGACAGAAAAAGATAACTAGCAATTTCATTGGTCTAAGTTACATATGCTGTAGGTTACTTTAGGACATTTGCAATTATGTGCTCAGTCTAAACAGAGAAATAAAACTCATTCCAATCTTCCCTCCTCACTGCTTTCATGAATGAGGAATAAGAGGCAGTGCACAGTATCCTGAGCTACAGTAAACTGTAGCTCAGGATACCTCTCCCTGTTTGCAGATCTCCCACTGACCTGCTGTAACACCATGTTGGTGTTGTTTCTCCTTTCTCTACATTTTCCCTCCTACTCTGTGGTTTATTTGTTTATAAATTCCTCATGTCTCACAAGTGTTTATAAATATTTTTGGCCTGATTTGTGTTTAAGCTTCTAAATACAACAATAAAGGTTAAATTATGACTCTAAATGTCTATCTAATGCCTAAACACATTGTGACACTTTAGCAGAATTATTTCCTTAGAGGACCACAACTGTATGTGGAAATGAATAGTTAAAATATCTAGTTTGCTGTGAACTGCTGTATAAACAACAGCTCATACAGGTTACAATTACCAATAAAACTTTGCTAGGGTTGTGATAGTGGATAAACTAGATCTCTTCCTGGTAGGTTAAAAGCTGAAGAAAGGGGTGTGATGAGGAGAAAAAAGAAACACTTCAGAGTCAATTGCGCCAAGGTCCTTCACAGCTGAAAGCTCACATTACCCTACCTACTCCAACTGGTAGATCCTTGCCAACTTGGATATAATTCCAGCACCAGCTCTGACATTTTTAGGTGTCTTTTTTAGGTGAGAACTTAGGCACGAAAACTCTCCACTTACGTATTAGTTTTCACAGGAGAAAATAAAAGAAGCACAGTATCTAGTTAAAATAACAGCAATTAAATCTGAACTGCCTGATCTTTCTCTGCCTTATGCCACCCTTGTACTATTGTAAGAGGTTTTAATTAATGCTATTGCTCCTGATTTTTTCTATAGTAAGTGCAAGAATTAAGCCTTAAGACCCTCTGTATTTCCATTACAGTTATATGAAATACAATTTTTTTAACTGTCAAAAGTACCTATTTGGACTGTGTATACAGTATAAACTTTTCCAAACAACAACATGGAATTAGAGGAGGATTGCCAGAGTAGTGTAACAGGACACTCCTTAGTATGCAGATATTAATGTTTCATTATGTGTCCACTCCACTAGACTTGTTCCTAAGAGTAGCATCTTATAACTGCTTACCTCTCTCAGATTTATTGCATAAGATTGCAGTGGTTTTTCCTTTACTAAGGGTCAAATTCCCACCCATATGGTCTCTCACTCCCCCTTATCAACAGGACAGCGGGAGAAAATAGGATGAAAAATAGGATGAGATAAAGGCAGGAGATCAGTCACCAGTTACTGTCACAGGCAAAGCAGACTCAGCTTGGGGAAAATTAATGTAATTTATTCACAACTGAGTAGAAAGAAACAAAATCAAACACTAAAACAACACCTCCTCACACACCACCGCCTTCTTTCCAGGCTCAGCTTAACTCTTTCTGACTCCTCTCTTCCCAAGCAGCACAGGAGGATGAGGATGGGAATTAACAATCATTCCATAACAGCCCCTCTGCCACTCCATGCTCCTCATACATTCCCTGCTTTGATGCGGAAACTTCCATAGGCTGTAGTTTCTCCAGGAAATAGCCAAGTGACTATTTATGTGCCACACCGTGATAATGGCTGCCTTCCCTCATCATGTGTCTCACATTCAGAAGCGTCTCAAGCAGCCCTAAATACTTGTATTAGGAAATTGATTTCCAGTGGCTTGACTGGTGCTCCAGATTAAATCACCTAAAGCTGAGGAGACTACACATAGGTGCCCAAGGTACCAGTTTCAATGACCATGTAGTCAAAACTCTCAGTAGACTTATCAGCTCCTAAGAGAGGATGCTGGGCAGACCTTGTCTTCACTCATTGTCCAGACTAGAACTGCTGACTACAGTACAGCCTTGGATATCAAAAACATGTGAAGATACTTCCATACTAGTGACTTCTTAACAAGGTTATTCCCACCCTTTATTATTTCCTTTGCAGAATGGACTCACTGTAAGAATATTAAGGAGCTAAGTCTTCATCTTACTTTAAGCTTTCGTTGTTCCTCCCCTTAATTTGAATGTCAGACATATCATATAGGCCATAAGTAGACATCTTCCTGTGTACCCACTAAGTTTAACTGCTCAAAACAAAACTACATAGAAAAGCCATGGGAACCTGAGGATCACTCAGATTAAGGTTAAACTCTAAGGTAAAAGTTCCAGATGTAAAGATAATCTGGAGACTATTAGAGTCTGCAGTACTAAGGAACACAGCAAGAAAATGCTACTCATATTTTATAGGCAACCAAACGTGTTTTCATTCTTAATAAAAAGCATTACACTAATCAGTTACTAATAAATTGCTTATTTCATATTATTTGGCACCTGATGTCAAAAGGTTTGGCCTTGAAAACAAAACAGATTAAAGCAATTTGGAATAAGATACATTCTTCCTAAAGAAAGACTTTAGAGAATGGTCCTATGCCCAGAAGACATAAGAAGCTTCTGAATATTCAAGATTTGTGCAATTGTGCAAATGTGCACATTGCAGTTCCTTGCGCATCAAGGTAGCGACACACTCGGTCAATTAGATGAATGGCAGAAAAAGACAGTGATGTAGAGGATCTCAAATCAAAGTCCCCAATGCCAGTGACTTTCATTGAAATTAACACACAGGAAATGAGATTATTAGAGGCTCAAATCCAAGCATTACATTAAAAATTAAATAGAACTGGAAATGCTCACAATTTATCAGTTTATTCCTTTTTAATTCGAATATTTTCCTTGAAAATCTTTGAGAAGTCATCTTTCTATGCAACTTTCAGGCAAAACATCAACAGCAGCTCCAAAGGAGCTAAAGACATCCTCATTGAGTTTCATCAGACCTCTTCTTGTCCAGTTAAAATAAATAACCTTCATATAAGAAACTGAATGAAACCCATTACCTGGGCTTTTTTTTCCTATTTTTAAGCTACATATCAATATTAAATCATAAGATGGACAAATATTATCCATTTCTCCTCAGAGCTTCCTCTGAGTCTCTGCAGACAGGGAAGAATTTCTTAACAGTGACTTTATGCCTAAGCAAAAACATAAAAATGAAGGTTCTTGCTCCCACATTGTGAAGCTGGATGTTACTTCATACTAGCTTGTGCATTGTGAGGAAGCTTTGCCTGATCAACATACAGGCCACTGCAAGACACAGAATCCCATTGTTTTCTTCAGCAGCAAATGATGAATAGATAAAGAATAGATAAATATCTCTTATTCCCCCCTCCCTTCCTTCCTCCCTTACTTTCCCTACACACACCTTTTGGTTGGTTATGCCACTACAAGTAATAATGAGACCAAGATGTAAAAGACAATCGGGTTAATATGAGCAGAAGCGATAAATAAAACACTCTTTTTGCCAGTACCTCTAAAAATAATCCACATTGTTTTATGACTGAGTACTGTATTCAGTCCCTGCTAACAGGACAGTAGATAGAAAATAGTTTTGACATGCTAAGACCACTCATTCTGTTACAGTTAGGCACTGTCTGATCTAGAAATGGCATATAACATGCCGAGAAACAACAGGTACAGTGTTTCCGATTTTCCTCAGGATGAAGCAAATTATCTCCAGCTGGTTTTAAATACTCTCACCAGGAAGCAGCCTCATATGCTGATTATGCTCACCAGCCTAATCCAATCCACCTGAGCAAAAGAGGGATCAGTTTAGTGGTTGTAGCTCTCCTACAGTCTCCATGGGCTGTTCTCACCTGAATAGAACATCTGATGTGTGAACACTACATTAGCAGAACCTTGAAGTTATCTGGGTGGAAGCAATTACACAGATGAGGTTTCTCCCTCTTTGTATAAGTAGCTGCTGTTTGTATTTCAGGCTTGGGAAGAAATCTTACAGACAAGAGCTTTATATCTGCCCAGCTGAGCAAACCTCTCCAAAATGATATGAGGTATGAAGAGAAAAACTACACAGAATAGGAACAGGCTCTGGAGGTCAAAACCTATACCTAAAACTAGAAAATGAGGCTGAAGTAAACACTGCAAAAGCCACCAAGATAGTTAAAGGAGGTCCTCCACCGTATATGTGCAGGAAAGGACTACCTGATGGTTATATGGGGCTGACATTAATGATAAATGAGATATTGCCTCCAAAAGAAACAAGCTATTTTGTCCTCCTGCTTACTTTCTTTTTAATGAAGAGCACAAATAAGAAGGCTGAAGGGAAGGAGTACAAAGCTTTGAAAAATATCAGAACCAAGGTGCCAGAATCAAAGAGGTCAGCATGCTTTGTGAAGATGAAGCTGGAGAACCTTGGCAGAAGTGGCATGTGAACTGGACCATCTGTGATACAGGTTTACCACAAATCCAATAAATCCATAAATGTGTAGAAGGGCAGGTGTGAGCAGAAGCTAAACAGTCATTTTGAAAAGGGGCTGAAATGGACATCACTGTGGATCCCTGCGTGTAGCCCCAGAAATACATAAGGGTTTATGGCAGATTTTAAAGGGAAGGATAATTAGGGAATAAATGAGAAATTCCAATACAATTCCCATTTTACTACGATTAGTCTGAGTCTGACTCATCAGGCAGTACCTCTCCTCGAGTAAACAGCTTGTTTGTGTTTCTTGCTTTTTCTTTTTAAAGATGAGTGCGGAAAAGCTTATTTAGACCTCAGTAAGGTAGGGAGACCATGGAAAATTGCCAGCTAATGTGTAACATTGAAGATCAGGAAACAGCAATCTGATTTTAAGAAAAGAACTAAAGGAACTTGGCACACTTAACTCAGCTAAACACAGCAATCAGATCCCTTCTCCATCTATAAATGCATTGGGAGGAAAAACATCAGGAAGGAAGAAGAGTGAGGTACAGGAAAATACAGCATTGGCCCAAGAACAGCCACATATAAACTGTCCATGAGTAAATGCAATTTAGACATAAGAAGTTGTAGCTGGCAAAGACCACGAAACAAC
>NW_009915114.1:0-5853 GCF_000696875.1 Nestor notabilis | reverse complement strand
AATGAAAAGCCAATTTTCTTTCAGGGGAAGCTCAGTACCTTGCCAAATGTTTTATACAACATGATCCTTCTTATTTGCAGGACCAATGTTATTTATGCAGGCAGTGCATACCAAGTCCCTTCTTTTTTGCAAGACAGACTGCTCTGGTCACCCATGTAGCAATGAATTTTCTATCACCACCTTCACTGGCTATTTCTGAATAGCTTATCTTTATAATTAAGTAGATAATTTGAATATTCATTTTGTTTTCCTGTGCCTGGATACATATTAATCCCTGATGGCTGTACTGACTCATCTAGCATGCTGACATTGAAGCCTCTCTCAGGATCCTCACTCCACTAATGGATGTGTTGGATGACACCGCCTACCCTTGCCTCCCCCTTCTAGAAGAAGAGCTACTGACACCTTCCAGTCTCTTGGCACTGCAGTGGTCAGACCTCTACTCAGGAACATCAAGATCACTCTCAGATGTTAAGTGCTAACTTAACGATCAGAGTGCAAAAGGATTCAGGTTTTTTGCAGTCTTCAGTAATTATTACATTGTACTCAAATTTGCAGAAGAGATATTTAATTTTGGAAGAAAAACATGTTTTATCATAGAGCAGTGCCTAATCCCAAAGATTTATATCAAAACCAACAGAGAGACACATCAAGGGAGCAGGCTGGTTCCAGCCCTGGTGCTGACACTTTGGACTCCTTCCTTTGCTTCCTCCTCTCAGATCAATGCCAGAGCATCTCAGCTCTCATGTAAACAAGCTGCTGTCTTCCCCTGTCATTGACTGATAACAGCATTGTAAAGCCCAGGTTAATAAGAGATGACTAGTTTGTTAGAAACAATTTGTTGGATAATGTTGATGCATCATGCTACCAAACCAGATCACACCCGCAACGAGTCCTGACAGACCAGACTGCTCCTCCCTAATCATTGTTGCAGCTCAGTAACGCTGTCACAGTAGCCAGAGGAGTTCTGCATAGCTTCCACCTGCTTTGAATTATATCTGAAAAGCTCCAAGGCTTATAGTTTCATCCCGAGATATGCTACATTTTAATTAACAACCCTTAAGATAATGCATACTATAAACAAACTAGCTGTATGATGAGCCTCATCAGTGTGCCTGGAGTTTCTGTAGCTCCTCAGACCAGTGTTGGAGTTGTCCTCCAGCAGCTCCTGTCAGCAAAACCTGCGTGTTGAATTGCTGCTGATGGGGAGCCGAGGCAGCACTCTGGTTTGGAAGTCAATGAGGAAAAGCCTTTCGGGCAAGGGAAAAACCCAGATTTCCTCATGAAAACAGCATGAAAAGAGACCTCAAATCACTATGTAAGATATAACTTCATTGGCCATACAGAAGTTTGAACTCAGGGTTTTCAAATCAATAAAAAACATATTCTCTCTCTGGAAACATGAACAGACTTTTCTGTTCTGTGTTGATGATCCCGAGTGTGTTACCATCCGAGAGCTGCCTGCTACATATTCCAAAAGGGATATTCCAAAAGGATAGAAGGAGCATCTGTGACCATCCAGGCTGATTCCCAGAAAACACAGTAATCAATAATGAGCAAAACACATTATTATTGCCTATACAGACACTGTGAGCTGAAACTTAAAGCCTACCTCCTAGTTAGCTTCATGCTTAAAAAGTGACAGGTGAAAATCAGTTCCTTTCTTGAAGGTACAGGGAGAAATCCTGGATTAAGGAGGCAACCAGAGCACAGTTTATTTTTCCTTTCCTTCAGTTAAAAAAATCAGAGGTGTAGCCACAAAAAAATCTGTAACATTGCATCAGACGACAGAGGATCCTTGTTTATGGTGATAGAATCATAGAATAGAATCACAGAATGGTTTGTGTTGGAAGGGACCTTAAAGCTCATCCAGTTCCAACCCCCTGCCACAGGACGGGACACTTTCCACTAGACCAGATTGCTCCAAGCCTGTCCAACCTGTCCTTGAACACTGCCAGGGATGAAGCATTTACCACTTCTCTGGGCAACCTGTGCCAGCGCTTCACCACCCTCACAGGATTTTTTTCCTAACATCTAATCTAAATCTCCCCTCTTTCCCTACATGTCTTTGTTGAAAGCCCCTCTCTAGGTTTATTGTAGGCACCCATAAGGTATTGAAAGGCCACAAAAATCCCTGGAGCCTTCTCTTCTCCAGGCTGATCACCCCCAACTCTCTCAGCCTGTCTTAGGAGAGGTGCTCCAACCCTCTGATCATTTCATGGCCTTCCTCTGGACTTGCTCCAATGAAGGTAGGTCTAAAATTAGTAGTGTAAGAAGAGGGCAATCCATACCCTCCTTGCAGTACAGTAAGTGATGTAGCCCTTGTCTCAAGCTAGAAGGCCTACTGAAAGCAAACTTCTCACCTACAGGGAGGCTGTATCATGCAGACCTAAGGAAGCATGACGAAGGGACTTGTGCATTCAGTGAGAGCAAATTGTTCAATTCTAAGTGTATTGAAGCCCTCTTTAATTTTTTACTTTTTACTCTGACAGAAAATCCTGTTTTGACAATAAATGCTGCCCAGTTCTGCAAATCTAAGAGGTATTTGGTGTGATTCATTCTCACCCAAGCAAGCAGTATGCATGGGTTCTCAGCATCTTCTGAAGAAACTCAGAATCTCCTCTGCAGAAACTTGCTGCCCTACAGGCCATAAATGCTCCAGCCCTTGTATCCCTGCAGCTCTCTGACAATTACACAAACCACCACTCTTTATATCTCCTTTTATGCTTACCTTAGGGACTCTTGCCCTTTTATGCTCATCAAGATAGAAATGCTACCTTTTATTTGGTCCATATCCACCCTCTTAAACCAATTTGCTCATTACTTCCCTTTCAGACAGCATAATAAAGTAGAGGTGAAGAGGAGCAGGTACTAGAATGGTGAACGGCAGAGTAAAATGAAAAATGAAATGGAAAAGAGAAGGGGAAAGCAAAGGACAGAAAAATTAGGATCCCAATAAGGATATGAGCACCTATATCCTACTCTTAAAGGCAATAAAAATCCTTGAAAACATAGCTTCATTTAGTCTCGCAGTCAAGCAGTCACCTTTTCCAATCTGCTCTTACGTTATATAAACAGCTAGAGAAAGAGAGATTTTGTGCTTTTCTAACTGAAGCACCTGGAAACCTTACACTGTGATAATCTCAGAGAGATAAGTAACCCTTAACTGTTCTTGGTGCAAACAAGAAGCACTCTATAGCAATCATGTAATAGATATAAAATGAGCTGAATATTCTCAAAGGTCATTCTTTTTCTTTCTTAATGCAAACTTCTCTATTTCATCTTTTTTACTATAATAAGACAAATATGATGTCTCATGAGAGTTCTAAAGTGTTTCTGTGCTGCTTGTAGACTGAAATGGATAAACAAGTTTTGAGACATTGTTATTCACATTAAATTTTGTATCCTACTCCTGGAAACTGGAGACAACAGAAAATAACAGCCAGGAAACAGCTTCTCAGATCCCACTGCTTTAAAAATATACAATTTGTTTCACATCTCAGAACTTCCCAGAAGGTTGAAAGCCAAAGTGACTTTGAAACAGAGATGCATACTGATCTGGGACATAATGGGTATGTCTAACCCAGGAGACCAAGGAGAGATTTTCACTTGATGCACAGAGTCGTAATTGTCTAATCTCAAATGAATACAAAATGTGAGTATCTTCTAGGCATTGACCTTGAACCATTTTCCAAAGGAAGGAAGTTTGGGGACATGAGCAAAGTGGACATGCAGTGTGATCTGACACTTAACAAATCATGATCCCAGGACAAGTTATGACAATTACTCTATCCAGCAGATCCCTAAATTCTGCTGTCACTGAATTGGTTAGTCCCAATATCTGAAGTCTCATACAAGTTGAACATTTCTTATGGAAGAAAATCATTGCATGGTCTCAGCATAAAACTTGATTTGTCCCATGACTATGCTTCTACCTCTTGCAATTTCAGGATGCTGCCCTGGTCCATGATCCCAGCCAATCATTGCTGGGATCTGCCATCACTGGATTCAGTTTCAGTCGTTGATGGCTTACTGGTAGAACAAGGAAAGGAGAGAAGCCACATTATGACACTGTGATTGGAAAATGCATTCCACCAAGACCTGACATTTACAGGAACTCAAATGGAATTCACACTCATTGCTGCCTCTTCTCTCCATAGCAACTTGGTGTTACAGTCCCTGCTTCACATCACTGACCCAGCACCTCAGGTCTCTACTCTGCTCAGGTGTATCAGCAAGTGAGAGGTGGAAGCATCTGGCAATAGCAGACAGTGCACTTCTCAAGGACAATGAGGAGCTGCATAAACGTGAGTCCAGTAATTGCACTTCAGTACCAGAGCAAAAAGAAATCTAAACCAGCCACTCATCATAAATTCAGAGAATTCAACATTTCTCTCTGTGTCCAGTGGAATTCTTAAGATACCTACCAGAAAACAGAAATTTATCCCAGTTGTTCCTGCTGAAGTGAAGCTTTATTTGTTCTTGTTGAGTATTTTGGGACCGAGGATATTTTTTGCATTCGAATCAAAAAATCACAGAACTGTAGAATATCCCAAGTTGGAAGGGATCCATGAGGATCACCAAGTCCAATTCCCTGCTCCTCACAGGACGGCCTAAATGTAAACCATATGACTGAAAGCACCATCCAGACACTCTTTGAGCTCTGACAGCTATTTCCTAAGATGTCTCAGGTGAGTTTCAAAAAGGAATTTCATCTTGGTTTGTTTTGGATCCTGATTCCTACAACTCTTTATAATTCAATTTTCTCATGTTAAAGAGAATGGGTTTGCAAAGGTTCAGCTCTTCCCAAAATGAGGTTCTTAATTCAGAGAATCAACCTTATTTATGTGGATAACTTCTATGAGGTATGAACAGATTATGACATGACTGTGTCCTGCATGTGACAAAAAAAGAAATAAGACAAAACAAATCAAGCAATCAAACAAAACCAGCATTCCTTAGTCTAACAGACTAAAGATCGCAGTACAGAATCAGAAACAAACACTAACTGCTGGGGAATGTGGACACTTTTCAGTGTTTCATGATTCAAACGTGGAGTGAAAGCTGTATAGTTTTTGTACAAACAGAGCATTAGTCTTTTTGATGTTTCATATCTCCTATACAACTCCATAAGGCAATAAAATGAAAGTGGTATGCCTCAAAACTGTAAAAGAAAAAATACAACCCCTTGGCTTCTGTTACAAACACTTTCTAGGACTGGAAGTGGAATTTTTAGCAAAAGAGAAATTTGAGCTTCAGAGTCAGGCAGGAAAGGAGAAAATATTTATGAGAAATATTTATGAGGATGTAGAACATGAAGAACAACTGCATAGAAATCAGGAATTATTGGAGCCTGTATATCTAAACAAGCATATTCCAGTCCTTGAAAACCAGCTTGAAAACCAGTGGCGATATATGGATAAGTAAAAAATTAAAGAAGTGGCAGAATGATTAAAACTTACAGTAACATCAAAACCTTCTGGAACGCTTAGAGAATACGAGGTAGAATTTTTGCAAGCAGAAATAAAATAGAAGATGGATGAATATAGTAAGTTTTTATTAGAAAAAGAGCAAACCCATCAAGAATTTACAGCTTGTGACAAAGAAATAGAGAAACTGGTAGCTCAGATGCAAGAACTTCAGAACAGAGGTACTGAAGTCTAGAAGACTGAGAGCTAGTTGGAACAACTGCAAAAAATTAAGAAAGTGGAAACTGAATTAAAACAAAATGAAGAAAGATTGCAACGGCAACAGTACTACGTCCTGATTCAGATGCTTGTTGTAGTTTAAATTGGATGACACAATGGCAGGGGATTCTTGCTCCTGCAGCACCTCCCGCCCTCCTCCTCTTCC
>NW_009915113.1:1730-6895 GCF_000696875.1 Nestor notabilis | reverse complement strand
GGAGCGAGGCGGGGTTAACGTCCCCCGGTGGAGCAAGGCACTGCGGCCGGGCAAGCGGCACTGTCAGCAGAGCATCTGGCAGCGCGCTGTGAAGAGAAAGCAGGTAAGTGGGACGCGGGGCTCCGGTCCTGAAGCTGGGCGTGTGGTAAAGCAGGCGGAGGGGTGCGAGATACCGCGACTGCACTGGAAATGCTCCACACTTGCTCAGAGGCCGGAGGAGTCTGTGCTGGCCCAGTGCTGCCGCTTCACCTGGATCAGTGACCGCACGTGTCAGGGCTCAGTCTCTTGGTCCCTTGTGAAGCCTGTGAGTTCCTGCCCTGGCTGCTTGAGTGCTCACAGTATGGGTGCTTTTAGCATTGTCGCACGTGGATGTGTTGCGGGTTTGTGGTCTTATTTTTTCACGTGTGTGGCAGGTGGTGATCAGAACTAGGGTGCTCACTGCAGGAGTGGCAGTGAGGAGTGAGAAGGGTTCCTGGAAGACACCCCAACAAATTGATTTCAGTGTTAGTGGAAGTTTAGCGAATGTCTAAATGAGAAATGCTGGAGCCAGGCTTGGATTTTCCAAGTATGTTTTACATGATTTTAGGTTTCCGGGGATTGCCAAGTAGATGCAAGGTTGGGAATTAAACTCTCCCAGTTATTTGTTCAAGTTCAGAGCACATCTGTTCACGGACACTTTTTTGGGTTAGATTAAAAAGAAATGAGATCATTGTCTACATATAGACTGTACAGAAATAACTGAAGCAGTGAATTGGAACCAGTTTAGTACATTTCTTTCTCAAGTCATGTTTCAAGTCTTTCTCATTACACCCTTTCATCTTCTGTTTGTTAGTTTAACTGTTTCAACCAGATGCAACAAATAACATATGTGTCTAAGGGCTGAGTTCTTGGGCAGATTGGCCTTTTGACCAGTGAAGGCCTTGGCAGGTGAAGCAGGTTGGAAGAATGATTTATAAGAGTTCTGTACAGAAATTCCCAGCCTTCCTAAGCTGTGAGTGTGAGAAACAGACCCCTGCATTGAAGGGTCAGTTATAGTCACAAATGGAACAGCAGATAAGCAGGGCACAAGTGGCACAGCCCCATGCAAGATCGGGAGATCTCCTGTGTGGCAGTTCTGTCTTGGCTTTGGAGAGGGACAGTGGCACTGGCTGAGAAAGGGGGAGGGAGAACTCAGGCTTTCTTCAGCTTTTCCCTTTGAGCTACTCGAAGGGACAGGCTGTGAGCTTTGGGGTGCAGCAGCAGAACCATGGCTGTGCAGGTGCTAGGAGCACATGGAATACTGCTGCAGAGCCACCGGTACCACACATTGTGTCACCATTGTCATGGTGGTTCCCGGCTGTGGTACTGCCCCATGTCTGAGATGTGCCATGCATCAAGTTTACTGTCAGGTTTTGGTAGCAGCAGGTCTCCATGTGTTGGAAGTGACCAAGCAAGGGCTTTTCCATTAGACAGTTCCTCTAACAAAGACCCCAAGATGCATTTTGATATTAATTGTGTGTGTGTCTGCTGAGCTTTATTAAACTGCAATATCCAGCTATTCATTGTCTATAAGGTCAGTTTCATATACAGGACATCACAAGGGTACTCCCTACCTTGTTCCCTTATTGCTCAAGAAGTATTGTATCTAAATCAGTTATTCAGATTACAAAACAAAGCTCCTTGAGTATGTTTTGTGTGCTCTTGAAGGAGACAGACCAAAAATTTGTCAATATGAAAATTAAAAGCCAGAGGAAAGGGAGAGATTCATGTGTTGTTGAATAAACGTGAATCTGGCCAGTTACATTTGACATAGAGTTGTAAAGGGGCTTGAACTCTTGGGAGTTTTTTGGGTTGCTATTACCCTCAGGAGCATTTTTGAGGTCAGAAGCAGCTTGCTCCCTGTTATGTTATAAAATATAAGATTATAATCATCCTTTTTATGCAATAAGAGTACTTTCATGCAGTCAGAAGTGGAATGGAAACAAACTAAAGAAAACGACAGACATGAAACTTTATTTTGGCCTGTGCTTCTGTTTAATACCAGAGTGCTGTGCAGTGAGGCTGGTTGTGGTACTTCAGTGCTATGCCAGGAGCCTGCGGGCTGGCTGTGGCTACAGCAACTCTCCAGGCTTTGTCCTGGCTCCAACCAGAGCAAGTTCTGTAGGCTGGGGGCCTTCATGGGCTTAAATACCTTTCAGTCAAGTTTGGCTTCAGCATATTCAGGCACCTTTGACACAGCTGTACAGGTGGGATAGAGGCAATTTCAGGGTAATGCTATGCTTCGAAGCTCACTCTTGAGTTGCAGCGTAGACGTGGCTGGTGAGTCTTGCTCAGGAAAACCCAAACAACACAGCACCTGTCTCAATATTTTACAAGCAAAAGAAAGGTAAAATGTTGAAGCTTCCTGTCGTGTTTGTTTCTTTGTCCAAGATTGAAGTTTGTATAGGTGTCTGTAAAGTGTATGGGTTTTTTTTAAGCTCTTGAATACCCAATGAGAGAAGCCAAAACTGAAGTTCTAGTCTAATATTTGAGCAGTTTGAGCCTACGCTTTTATCCTCCTCTTTGCAAGTAGGTATTTTATTTGTTCATCTCCAGAATGTTAAAGCCCAATGAATTGTCTTTAAAGCATTTTAGGCATATGAGTGAAAAGTCATGGTTCCATGTAGAAGTGCAGTGCCAGAGTTGAAAGTATTTCTTTCCAGCTTTCTGTGCAAGCAGAAATATAGCTTCACCCACTCACAGGCAGCAACTGCTGCCCCCACTTCTGGAAAAGAGTGTTCATCAGGAATAAAAATGAAATGGAAATTGCAATGTGTTATTTCAAAGGTACTCTCTTTTGTTTTGATGTTTTAAAATTGGAAGTTAAGCCTTAAAAATGAACTCAAATACTCATCTTTTTTATGGAGAGTAAATTGTGATGAACACGTCCTGTGAATTGGGGTGATAGGGATCCCAGCGCGGTGGGTCAGTGCAGTAGGACTCTGCAGATGTAATGCATGTGTTAGGGTATGCTTGCTAGCCAGCGTGGAAAAATAAGCATAATCATAGACATTAAAAATTAAGCAAAGTGTTTGCACATATTTAGATTAGGCAAAACCTAGGCAAGATGCTGCTTTTCTAAACTGCTCCTATCCAAACCATTCAGTACAATATCAGAATGAAAAATGACAACACTTTGTCATCTGTTCAAATTGATATTGCACTCTTTGCAGTGACAGCTGAAAAGGCCCACAGGTGCCATATAAAGAGGTGACCATGTTGTCATATTTCATTTAGGCATCCCTCTGCAAAGCCATAATTACCTAATTAGGTTGTTAATTAGGAGATTAGCATTTCACTATATTGATAGAATGCTCTTTGCAGGCATGAGTCTAGATACAGATTTGTCTGCCCTAATTTATAATCTCTGCATTTTTTTATACTTATTTATTTGCTTAAAATCTTGGTACAAGATAGCTCAGGTTAGCTGAGAATCAACTTGTTTACAATTAAATGAAGATTTGACAAGGTCAGGAAACAGATAGACGAGAGCATACAGCTTCCATACGTACTCCAGTATTCTCTCCCTCCTTCCCTAAAGCTCAGTAATTAAAATAGCGGGGTTGGTATCATTTGCATCCTGATTAGTACAACAACAAAACTATAGTCAAATTCCATGCAGTGCATAAACATAGAAATACATAGCTAATGCCAGATTAATTTACAGGTTTGAAAACTAGCAAATAATTTGTGACAAGCTGTGTATAATGTAGTGTTTTCTCAGCATAACTTTCACACTGCGGTTTCACTTGTGAAAGAGCTCCTCTTCAAATGACTTCAAATGATTATTCCCTTTTTAGTGCTAGGACCCGAAGCATGAGTGACACCTTCTTTAGATAAGTATACATTCTTAAATGCACTTGAGCTTTTGTTGAAGCATAAACTTAAATTTTCATACATTGTGATTCGCTTTTCTTTATCCTGTGTGCACAGGAGCCTGTCTGGCATTCGAGGGGGTTGATTATTTGTACTGCTGCAAATATAGATAACCAAGCCATTCCTTTTGCAATTGCAGACAGAAGTTAACTGTGAAATTATTTCATATAACCTGAATCATAAATTCTGAAATGTGTTCGCACTGTCCTATTCCAGTTTATGTGATATGGGGGGAGAGAATCAATTTTTTATTCTAATCTGCCCATTTTTCTCATTGGCTTTTAAGATCACTTTAAAGAGCTCCAGTCAAAGAGGTGTTTTAAGTCCAGTGACTAAGGAACCCCTTGAGCGATACGATGACTTGTAATATTATACAATTCTTCCAGCCTGCTGTATTCTGAGATTATTAGTAATTGTTTTAGCTTCAGGCTGTACCTTCCAGAACTTGCATCTTTATTTGGAATATTTTTGTGTACCTTGGATAGGGCTTTAATTGTTATTACTTCCTCAAGGAGGAAAGCCAATTTAAATGTATTTCCATCTTAAAATACCACAAACCTACAGCTTTGTAAAATAGGGGAGAGGAAATTTTTTCCCACTTCTCACTTTTTACTTCTATAATATAGAGAGCAAAATAACCTTGCAGGGATTGGCCTGAGAGTTTTGTGGAGGAAATTACAGCTGCTTCTAGTCATTTGAACTGAAGGAGTCTTAAAATCATTCCATTAAAATCGGTAGATTTTCAAAGTTGTAGGCTTTTACTGTAACAGAACATTTTTAGCTGCTTACAGCTTTCTCCAGCTTTTAGAATTTGTTTAGCTATTTAGAGGTCTGTAAGCAAATTTCCGTGTGTTTGTCAAAACAAACCAGAAAATTCAGTCCAAAATAACTGTGTTTTCCCAAAAGTAAGGTAACCTGTGGACTCAATGTTCTTCATGCTCAAGGTCAATTGTTTTCCTCTGAAAACAGCAGTAAGAACAGATTCACACACGGTCGCAGTCCCACAAGTTGATGTGGTCCAGTGTTCCCAGTTGTGCCTGCTGTCACCTGTGCTGGTGTGCAGGGACTTGGTAGGGTGGATGGGGAGGATGGCAGTCATGAGAGGTGTGCGTTTAGCTCGTCCTTTCCCCTTATTGCACACTTGCTTTGACACTTGAAGTAGAATAACATGCAAATATGAATCAAACTGCAGTTTGGGATATGTATAGGGTTGGGGGTAGAAGACCAAAATGAGAAAATCTTCCTTATATTTAAATACATACAGTATATCA
>NW_009915113.1:0-1699 GCF_000696875.1 Nestor notabilis | reverse complement strand
AATGTACAAGAAAAAGAAGTAAGTGGGGGGGGGGGGGGGTCACAAGAACACTTAGTGTGCTGTGATGAGGAAGTTGCTTCCCCAACTTCAGATGTGTTCATCCATGTGTGTAAGTTACAGGCTGTATAACTACATATCCTCTTTCCAAGACCTTAGTGTCACCTACTGGGAACTGAATAATTTGTAGGATGTTCTGCATTACTTATCGTACCCTGCGTTATGAATGAGGCTGATCTGCATAACAGCCTAGCTGCACTTGCTGCGAGAGTCTACAGATGCCATAAATATAGCAGTGGGTTACTGGAAGAGGAATACTTCTGATAAAAATAGTAGACTGAGATCCAGCTGTCTGATATTGCTAAAGTTGCTGCAAAACCTGGCAAGTCATTCAGCCTCTTGATGGTGCAGTTTTATACCTTTGATGATGTTCTGTGACTGCACACGACTGACAGGGGCACTTCAGCAATACGGCAATGAGAAGGGGAGTGAGGGTGTTCATACCCAGGGTGTTGGTCAGGTAGAATGCAGGAAGTAAGACAGGTGAATGATCAAGACCAGAAAGAAAGTGGAGGGCTGATTCAACTCTGTTCTCTTACATGTTTACCATCATAACAATAACCTGTATATCACATCATACGTAAATACCATTATGGTTGCATAGGCTTCGCATTGCTCTTTTTCATTTTTAGTGCTTGCATAGAGTATGCTGGATAACTGTCTGCCAAATATTTTATTTAATAGTAGAATAATATCTCCACAGTGCAAGTCTTAAAAGAACATTTACTTTTTGTTTGTGCTTGAAGAATGTGTAAGTTGATGAGGCTCAGAAAGTCCCTGAATTCATTAAATTGAGCTGTTATGTGTGGATGTGGTAACTATGTGTGGGTACCAGAAATGCAGAAGCAGTGGAATCCTGGCACCTCTCAGTGGATCTAGAAACTGATCTCCTACCTATAATTTTAATGGAACTGATGACATGGAGGCTTCAAAGTATTTGTGTAAAAGTTTGCAAAATCGAGCTTTGCTTCTCTGAATTCTTTTACTCCATTGGAGGTCATTCATTCACAGACCAGGTTGTGCAATCTATTTGTGTTTTGATTTAAAAGGAGGAACCAGTTAGAATTGTGTAGGTAACAACTGCTAAAAAAAATCTGAACATTTCCCCTGGGTTTTTTTGAGGGGTGTTAGCTGTTCATGCAAATTGCAGTTACCATAAATTTATTAAGAAATTAGTTTTAATGTGCGTCCTGGGTTCAGCTACAGTAGTCATTTTTCTCCTTCTTAGTAGCTGGTGCAGTGCTGTGGTTTTGACTTTCAGCCTGGGAACAACGCTGATAACACCGATGGTTTTAGTTGTTGCTCAGTAATGTTTACTCTGAGCAAGGGCTTTCTCAGTCTCATGCTCTGCCTGGGAGGAGGGGAAGCCGGGAGGAAGCAGAGACAGGACACCTGACCCAAACTGGCCAAAGGGGTATTCCATACCACAGCACGTCATGCCCAGTATAGAAACTGGGGGGAGTTACCCGGAAGGCCCAGATTGCTGCTCGGGTCGGGCTGGGTATCAGTCGGCGGGTGGTGAGCGGTTGCGTCCTCTCCCCTTGTTACTCCTCTTATCATTATTATTGGTAGCAGTAGTGGTTTGTATTATACCTGAGTTACTGGAGTGCTGTTATCTCAACCCGTGGGAGTTACATTCCTC
>NW_009915112.1:433-3748 GCF_000696875.1 Nestor notabilis | reverse complement strand
GGCAGAGCGCTGTGAAACGGGCCGTAGTTCGCCGGGTTTCAGGCTTTTTATTGTTTTAAATGGGTGTAGCGCTGTGCTAATGCGGTGGGTTCCGTACACCGGCATCTGCTTGCATTTACTGTGTCACCGTGGGGCCTGAAGGTCTCCAGGGAGAGCTGCCCCGTGTTTTAAGGTACCTGTTTCAGGGCAGCAGCGCCGTGTTTAGTGCTCGCAGAAACCAAACCCACTCACCTGAGGCAGTGTTTTAACATTCCCACGTTAAAACACACCCGAAGATGCACAGTTGGACAGAGCCTCGAGCGACCTGCTCTAGCGTGAGGTGTCGGGTTGGAACTGGCTGATCTTCGGTCCTTTCCCGCCCAAACCAGGCTGGGATTCTGTGATTTCTATGCTCTGCTGAGGAGACCTGGCCCGAGCGATGGGTGGAAGAGCTGCTCGCCCTGCAGATGGGCCCTGTGCTGGCTACCGGCTGCATCAACAGCCCTCTCGATCTCTGTTACGTCGCCTGATGAAGCGGTTAAAATGCTTTCTTGAGGTCATCTAAGGACAAAGTAACTGCTGGTTCTCTTTCCTGTGAGGGAACACGGTACAGAGCACATGAAATACAACAGTGCTGAACAGTGCGGGTGCTGCGCAGGAGCTCTACTCACGTAAAATACTGTCTCTGCGTTCGTTTTACTGGTGTCATGGAAGTGACTTTAAATACCAATAGTTGTAAAGTTTTCCCAGGAGCGATAGGGAAGACTGAACTAGAAAGATGAGTTATGTGAAGAGAGAGCTAGTTAGCCGAGATGTCAAATCCACTTCGGGTTTTCCGCTTCTTGGATGCAAGTTACTACTGGCAAAAGGTAAAAACACTCAGCCATTTTCTGTTAGTTTCTTCACTGCCTAATAAGAGAGCAAAGCTACTAGCTTCATAACACGTGCGTAGTACAAGGCTTCCCAAGTATATTTGCCAGAGCTATATTATTTTGGTCATTTGTTCTTTTCTATATTTTTGAGGCATTCTTATGTGTTAGGTGTATTTCTAAGACGGAAGACAGTAAACCATAGCTATAGCAACAACAACTGCTGTTATTTTTAGGAGCAAAGGGAATCTTCCTATGGAATGCAGTTACTTTCTTCATTTTGACCTGCACAAGACACCCAAGTTGCTCTGCCACTTCAAAGGTGTTTCCATAATAGTAATCTCAGCAGTGATGCTGGAAAAAGGAAAGGGGTAAAGCTTTTTTAAGATAAGCCTTAATGAAAAGGAAGATCTGCTGCGAAGCATAATAGTTAATCGTGTAAGAAGCAAAATAGACGATAAGAAAAAGATTAACCTGTTAATACAGTGCAAATTGTTTCTCATCTCAAAGTTGCTCTTATTTCTTGCCTTGATCTAGGAAAGTCTTAATAAGCCAGTAACACTTAACTGTGGATCGTTTAGTCTCCTCTAATTATTATTTAGTGCATCTAGGTTGGCTACGCTATGTTTTAAGGTACTCTTCAACATGGTATCTCCAAACTCTGACTTGTAACTAGAAGCCAAATTATTTTGTGAGTCATTTGAGCTTTCGAAACTCCCTAATGAACGGAGGCTACTGACTCACTGCGGGATGATTTGATTGATTACACTGCATATCAGACCAGCTGCGGTGGTTGAGATCAATGGTCCAGGGAGCCCAGTTCCCTGCTGTCTAAAAGCAGTTAGCAGCAGATGCCTAGAGGTGTGCAGGGGCTGGGCACACTTCAAATGAACGCTCCCTGCCTCCAGCTGTTTTCAGCTCAGCAGATTTCCTAAGCCTGGAGTGTTTGTCTCTTTAGTTACTGTCAGTGACTCTCTCACCCAAGTGCTTGAATTTGCAAACTTTCTGCATCAGCAACGTCCTCTGACAAGAGTCCTGCAGCTCTAGCACTCATCATGTGAAGAACTATTTTATTATAATTAATTTTGTGACCTCCTCCTACCAGCTTCACTGGCCCTTGGTTCTGGTGCTAAGAGAGACTGAACAGTCCACCCCTGCCCATCTTCTCCGTGCCACTCATGATTTTCATGGATCACTGTCATGTATCCTCATGTTATTCCTTCTTCCACACTGAAAAATCTCAGACTACTCCATTGCTCTGCGTGAAGAAGGTATGTCCTGCAGCACAAAGTTGTGCTCCTCTGAACTGAAGCAATGTCAAACCCTGGAGAGTTTCCTCACACTAAAGTGTTTTGCAGACCCGTGTGCACATGAGAGCCCATCTGCAGGAAGAAGTCCAGGTACAGCTTAAAGAATCTGGAAACACAGAACATGGAGGTGCAGTGACCATCAAACTTGCCTTTCTGTGAACATTCCCCTTTAAAATCCATTAGTCATTTCTGTGTTACAAGCCTTTACATTTAGGGCAGCATATCTGAAAATAGCTCACGGCAAACGCTGAAAGCGGCAGAGCAGCTCCATCAGTGGAAGGTCTTATTAAAGTCAGTGGACACAATGTGGTGCCTGTATTTCATAGGGGCTCGGTGATCATCACCAAGTGTAAAGCCCTCACAGCAGTGCCTGGGCAGAACACCTTGAACAGAACTACACCTCCTCGATTCCACTGTTGGAGCAAGTCCAGAGGAGGCCACGAGGATGATCAGGGGCTGGAGCAGCTCCCGTATGGAGACAGGCTGAGAACATTGGGGCTGTTCAGCCTGGAGAAGAGAAGCTGTGTGGAGACCTCAGAGCAGCTGCCAGTGTCTGAAGGGGCCTACAAGGATGCTGCAGAGGGACTCTGCATCAGGGACTGGAGCGACAGGACAAGGGGTGATGGGTTCAAACTGAACCAGGGGAAGTTCAGGTTAGATCTAAGACAGAAGCTCTTCCCTGTGAGGAAGAATCTCACAGGTTCTTCACTTCTGAAGCAGCTCAAACCCCTTCACTGGCTGCCAGCATCTCTTTTTCAGTGGGAGTGTAGCTGGCCTCAGATCCTCTGTATCCCTGACTCCAAAAGCCAAGGGGTCAACCTTAAGCCTCCCCTGAAGCTTTCTGCCAGAGTCTCCAGGTAGGACCATTCTCCCCAGCTGCGGTGTAAAGCACATTTTTCACATCTGGCCCGGTCTGCACTGGTCTGAGGGCTACTGCGTGAACTAGTTCTTGTTTAATTTGTTCAAAGGCTTGTTGTTGCTCTGGACCCCATTTGAAATCATTCTTCTTCTGCCTCATGTGCTAGAGAGACCTTGCAATCAGACTGTAATTTGGGATGTGCATTCTCCAGAACCCCACAGCACCTCAGAAAGCTTGTTTGTTTCTTGTTAGTTGGTGGAGACATTGCTGTTATCTTGTTGATCACATCTGTGGGGAT
>NW_009915112.1:0-262 GCF_000696875.1 Nestor notabilis | reverse complement strand
TGGGCACGGGGTCTTGGAGCAACCTGTTCTAGTGGAAGGTGTCCCTGCCCGTGGCAGGGGTTGGAACTGGATGATCTCAAGGTCCTGTCAAACCCAAACCATTCTGTGATGCCATGATACGATGCCATGATTCTATGACCATGACACCTTGTCCTCCCCCATGCGACGCAGACTTTCAGACTCCGGAGAAAGCCACATCCAAGCTGCCCGTTAGGAACCGGGGATACTCATAACCGGCAGCTGGAAGCGGTGTGGCCACCTC
>NW_009915111.1:81277-98812 GCF_000696875.1 Nestor notabilis | reverse complement strand
AATAATATAAAAATAAATAATTGTTAAAAAAATTTAAAACTCTAAAAAATACAATTAACTGGACTTGTAGTGTCTGCGTAGTATATCAACCAATTAATTTAAGGCTTTTTCGTCAAGACAAGACGTTATGTTATATGAAAACCAACATGATTCAAATTCTATTCTTTAGAATCAGGATGCTGTAACCTTTAATCTTAAAAAGTATGGGATGCTCAGTAGCTATTTATACAAAAAGTGCATGGTGGGAGGTGAACGGGACAAGTCATTTCATGTGTATCTGAGTGTGCATTTATAAAGATTATGATTTATTATATTCATATAATAGTATATTATACATACAATAACATTTTAAGTAGTTTCTTTATGCATTAGAAATTCTAATAGGCCATTTGGGCATTCAAAACTGATCAAACACTCAAATTAGCAAAATCCTCTATTAGAGTAGCATATGATGCCTTGATTTCCAAATTTCATGAATATTACAAAAGCAGATGCACTAGATGATACTTACTATAAAAGGCATTGGATTAGGCTAGGTACTCTTTAAATTAAATATTAATTTTTTTCAGGGATACATTGAATATATTAAAAAAAAAGAAAAAGAAAATCTCAGACTTAAATACAAATTAATGTATACAGTTAGAGTGTCAAAGAGAGCTAAAGATCTGACTGCGAGAACTCTTGGATATATCACCTATATTTTACATGAAAAAGTAACACTCTAGGTATTTTCAAAAATTAAGAGTTCTGGGATTTGAATTGGAGTTCACTGAAACCAGTGACAAAACTCGCATGTAGCTGATGACTGCTGTAACTCTGGCAGGCTTTCTTTAGAGATACTAAAACGAGGAAAATGTGGTTGTAATCACACAGCCTGAACAAGAGCAAAAGATTTTAGCACTGTAAAATCAAACAACTGTCTTATTTTTACAAATGCTTGTAGTAACACTTCACAGTAATCTTCCTGCAATATCAATTTTGCATTTACTGTGTTTACTCTTTCAGTCTTCTGCAACAGTTATTTAATCCCATTGACTAAAACCTGCTCTGCATCAGGTTTTAGTCAGTGGGAAACATGAAATGATTTTGAGTTGTTTGTTTCTTTATTACCACTGCATAATTTAGCATTAAGTTCTATCCATAGTTAACTTCTTTTATGCTTTTAGATTTAGTGAATTTAGATATATTTCCATAGTGGAACACTACCTGTTCAGATGATTTTGGGTAAGAGCTTGAACTTCACAAAATTTTCAAAGTCAGCATGTGATAAGACAGAATGAAATACGTAATGAGATAATGTTTAGCGCACTTGTAAGCCATGTGCTGAATTTGTGTATCTGCGTCTGTATATGTGTATTTTTATATACACTCATGGGTTAAACTGATTTTTTCATCAACTAGGTGTTGGCAAGTGCCAAAGTGATTTAGGATTAGACTGGGATTTAGGCTGATCTAGCTACAGTTGTATTTCTCATTTCATCATCATGCCAGGGATACTGTGACAGTTGTGGGGTTTTTTTAATTTATGAAATAGACAAAATTAAATGTCCATACCAGACATACCGTTAGGTTATGGGGAGTGAAAGAGAAGCACTGCATTAGGCCTTGTTCTTTTGTCTGCACCCAGCAGAGACGTCCTGAATGTACAAAACAGCTGGGAAACTTCCTATGTAGCACACAGCTTGAAAAATGAATTCAAGATATGTAAAAAAAAATATCTATCTGATTAGACTTTATTTCAAATGACTGTTGTTCTGGTCCTGTAGTGTATCTCTTTGTAAAATACGAATCAGTACAGATGTGTGTTATCCGGCTGCATTACATCACGTTTAATACCAACTCTACTCTGATTTTAACCGTCATGACAGCTGAATTCCAGTGAATGTTTTAGACTTCGAAGACTTCTCATTGCAATACCAGAGACACCATGTGCTCATACAAAGTTTTATTGTTACTCAGCATTTCAAAAATTATTGGATTAAAACAGAACGATTTGCAAAAGTGACTATTCTGTCATTTTCAATGATACTGCTTTTTATATGTTAATTTCCTCTGCTGAATGATGTTTTGCTGTCTCTCCTTGTCAATTTAAACGCCTTTTTCAAAAAGGCAATGCGTCAGGAGGAGGCAAAATTTGCCATTCAGGTTACAGGAAAGATTTCCAAAGGGATAAGAGAAAAAAGAGATGACTGAAATTATCAGGAGCATGGCCCACCCGTTAGCAAGTGGAGCAGGCAGTATTTGAAAGAGAGGAAACCCTTGGCCGCTGTGTAGCGCGGCTGTGTACACCAGAGTTAGTTAGAGTGCTCTGAATCTCATCTTTTGATCTCGGGCGATATTTTTCTCTGTTATGTCACAGAGGTCACCTGGCTCATGTGTGACAAACTGCCTGCATAAGTCACAGTGCCAGTGGCAGAGATTTGTAACCATGTCCCTGGTCCATTGCCTTTGAATTATTTCGCAGGCCCTCTGCTTTACATTTACACTCTGTCGGAAGATGAACAGGGGAAGGGAGTAAAATCAAGGGCAGGGTCTCATCCTGAAGGACAAGGGGAAACAGGTGGAAGGTTAATGGCCCTGGAGCGTATCCACAAGCCTCTCAGGCTTGATATATGGGCCTCAGGCCTAAAACGGGCATTGGCTTTCAAAGATATATTATTTCATTTGAGGAGAGACATTCTGGAGTTCCTGCATTTGTCTGCTGATAGATGATCCTCTGTCCACAATTGGTTATGGCGTGTGAGTTTTCCTTGGGCCTGCTCCCGTACATAAAAATTTTGCTGAGCTCTCCAACCTTTCGCATGCCTGTGAGAATGGGACGTGTGCGGGCCTTTTGGCAGGCGGCTGGATTTTTGTTGCTGCTATTTTTGTAGTTCCTTTTGAAGCGCCAGGCAAGTGGGGGATGAAAGGCGCTTCTGTTCATTCATACGCGGCTGGGCAGGGGCAGCCTCGCAGGGATGAAAATGGGGGAGAAGAAGATGTCAGGGATCCATCATGCATACGTGTGTCTGCAGCCCAGGCGGAAGTCACTCTGCCTAATTCCGTATTTTATACCAGCACGTGCCCGCAGACAGATAAAAATGGGGAAATGATTTGCATCATTTTTACAACCTCTCTGCCGTTAGTGTATTTTGGTTCTGATAGGTCTTTTCATGTGCTCCAGCTCGTAGGGAAAAAAATGGAGAGATTACATTTATTGGAGTCCTGATCAGAACAGTTACCTCAAGCACCCCATAAAAATGAGACACTACTGCCTACATCTTAGCAAAGAACCAGAGGACCCAGAGCCAAATCATGCTTTCACATGGATGTGAAAGATCTCTTAACTGGCTCAGATGAGGAGGGTTAGATACAGAGGTTTAATTCTGTCAAATGCAACAGGATGCACTGTGGGCAGGGCAGAGCATTGGTAGGATCTGGCCCCTGCCCCATTTGCTGTGGCTGGCAGGAGGAGGCATCAAGGCATGCAAAGGTCTGGTGGCAAAGGTCTTGCTCCAGAGAGGGCGCAAGTCCTGGATTCGCTGCCACACTGGCATTCCCACAGCATCTTCTGTCACTGCACAAGTGCCATAAATCATGGGAAAGTCTGTTTAAAAAACAATTAAAACCCCTTAACATATATTACGGTTTAATGTAGCCTACTTAACAGCTTGTTAAGTTATCCTGATTTTAAAAATATACTTGTAGTAACTGTTACAGTATTGAGTTCCTAAGACCTATTACTCTATGACAGCACAATTTAAGGAAAGTAGGATGTATATTTTTACTATACAAGCATATTCATTTAGATTTGTTTTAATAACAAATAACTTCAGTTTCAGGGGATAGATTTTGCCTGAAAGAATTCACATTAATTATACTTAAGCATCTCCCAGTTCTACCTTTTTTTTTATTTTTCCTATGCTACTAAAAAGGCAAAGTAAACGCAATATATCTCATAAGTTTCAATATAGTTTGTTTGCTTTGCTTTTGTTAGAGTAAAATTTGTAGTTATATAAATAGATTAGTAGCTTAGTGGATTCAGTTTAAGCTTAACTCATGTCTCAATCTGAACTTTTAATTGAACTGTTACTTTCGTACTGTGTTATTTGAGTAATTAGGATCTGGTATTACTGTCACTGAACTCAACTGCTAAACTCTCAGCACTCTAGTGTGTGAAGGATCAGGCTCATTCTGCATTTCAGTTAGTTCCTGCAGAAAATGTCCTGTTGTAATGCAATTATTCTCTCTTCCTTCAGTGTCCTGCAGAGTTTAAGTTAGACAAGTGAGCTAAAGGCCTGGGAGACATATTTAGTGTCTCCTGCAGCAGTGGGAAGGAAATCTGAGGACTTGCTAAAAGGAAAGATTTAGAAGCAGAAATTCTACAGAGAGAACTGAACAGAGTGTTAGCAGGCAGGAGGATCTGCTTTTCCACTTGTTGCTTTGATAACAGATAAAAGGCTGTCATGAACTGCAGGCTACCAGCTGAGAGCAGATAGAGTAATCCTGGCAGAGGGCTGGCCCCAAACTACACAGGCATTCTTTTAAATCTTTGAGACCGTAGGAAAGTTGGTTTTCCTCTACCATTGTCATCATTATTCATGATGATGTTTTCGACTCCAGTTTAACATGTTGGTCTAGTAAATCTACTTCAAAATACTTTTCTGCTTGAAACAAGCAAATATCACATCGACAAAGACATTTCAGCTATTTCATCCAACTGCTTAAAGATTCCCAAAATAAATTCCAGAGAACTGTCTCAGGCATAAAATTCCCATGCTGTAAGAAATCTCTCTTGGTTGATTGTAAAGGTATATTGCGCCTGACGTGCAGATAATCATAGAAGCAATTTGTAATGTATGTCTTCCTTGTAATCAACACACACGATAAATGAAACCTAGAGGATATATTACTTGTAAGAGAATAGCAACAGAATGTCATTTGCTAGAAAACAAGCTGAAGTGACCCCTGTATGGTACAAACAAGAGCAAGAGAATGACAGGCAGAGCCCAGCACACCCATGCATGCCTAGCTTTGCTGGCGTGCGTTGTGCCACCAAGGTCATGTTACCAACATGCTTAGACACATGCAGGATTGGGCCAACAGCATTTGTTAGCATGTGCACAGGTGCTTGATGAACTGTGTTGTTTTAACCTGCATTATTACAGAGAAAGAAAAAAAGTGCTTAAAGATCTGATTGTCATGCTATACAGTTCATTTTAATGATATATTTAGGGGCCTGGCTTACTTTGTATTCTTATGTGCAATTACCCATATAAAAAACCACCACTCATTAGTGTTCTGTTCCACTGACTTAATTATACTCCTTAATTAAATCTTGACTAACTGGGGGTCACTGCAGTGTCAGTGGGATTTGTCATTGTTTGTCAGCAGGTGTCTGGTCACATCTATTTCTGGTTTCCCTGTTGCTGTATTCCGTTTAAGAGCCTGGTCTCTCCTAAATGGAAAGGACGATTATGCATTACCTTACTGTGTTTTGTGCCTCACAGATTAAATGAAACACCAGTGAATCTGTTTTAGCACTCTCCCAGTCTTGACATACAGGAGTTGGGAAATGAAGTAAATATAAACCTTCCCAAAACATAGTTCATTACCTCTTCATTACCTCACTTGTGCTCCTTTTCAAAGGCTTATTTTTCCTACACTCAACAGCCACAGTCTTATTAATTTATCAGATAATCTTGTGTTCAACAGGCATAAAAATATATTGCAAATATCAATCCAGGGATACTTCTCCTTTCCCTTACTCCTAAACATGAAATGAATTTGAAACATGACTGGCAAGAACAAGCTAAATCGATATTACATGCATAACAAATACTACATGGCATGTGCTGCTATTGCTGTGTTGCTCAGAGTCAGAGGACCGAGGCTCCCGATACAGTGTTTCCTGAATAATTCAGTGGGAGTTCTGCATGTGCAATAAGTGCATAATAGTACCATTTCTTTCTAGTTCAAATTTGCATGTTTTGGGTTTGTTATTTTAAAAAGTTACTTAGGGGAAATATAATTCCCATGTTTACGCATATAATAGGCACCTAATGTTCATCTGAATAATTGATTAGTCAAGTCAGGCTTTCATAATTAGGTATTGGCTTTCCAGTATAAGCCCACAAAACACTTGTCAATCTACAGATATTTTTAATTTATTAATATATATCTTATCAAAAGAGCTGCAGTAGTTACCTAGAAAGCATTTATTATTTATCCTGTCAAGGCTGAGGAAGCATTTTGATTCTAGGCATGTATTTTCAATTTATTGTAACTTTCCCAGAAGGTTACCTTTTTGTTCTGAAAGTTCTCATGAACATTCTCTGCCTGTAAGCACTTGCTTACAGTGGAAATTGGGAAAAGTTTGTTTTAAAAAAACAACCCACAGCCATTCCTGTGTTACACAGAAGCTAGTGACAAGATTCATTGATTATAAATACTGTGTATCACTTATTTGTACTTGGATACCTAAACTCCATCTAAATAGATGCCCCTGGCAGATATCCCTAATGCAGCCATAGATTCTGCGACCAGACAGATGCAGCTAGCGTGTGCATTGATAGCATGTGTGACAGTGATAGTGCAGACATGAGTTGTGAAGCTGTGTGGTAAATTGCAGAGTTACAAGATAAGTTGCATTTATCACTAATTTCATTACCTCATTTGAACTCTGCCACTAATCCATTTTTGCTTTCTCATACTCCTGACCAGTTTTCAAGTGGTTGTTAAAGGAAAAAACAACCCCCTTACTCCAGAAACTGCACTTTGAGCCCACGATATGAAGTTCATAAAACAAAACGTTTGATAGTAAAATCCAGAATGAAAATTGTTCAGTCATTACTAGAAGTAACTTAAAGACTGAACATCTGATAAAACAATGGGACTAGAAATTTTGTGGTTTATTTTACCAGGAAAGGAACTTCACATTTCCATTGGGAGGCAGCATTTACTTCTAGCACTTGTTGAGTGTGAAACATCGAATTTAAAAAAAGATATTATTATTTATGGAAAAGGTATTTTAGTTCTACAGATGCTGGAAGTTTACTTTCCCTTGCCCCTGTTCAGAAGAATCACCTTGATTTTAGTGTAAATACGTAAGTGTCTGCTTTCCATCAGTGAGATCAGGAGAAATGCTTCAATGAATATGTAAAATGCTTTCCTGAATCAGAGTCCTTCTGAGGCCTGTATTATTGGATGTGTATTTTAAGTTCCTTGCTTTGTAAGTGGAAAGATACAAATATATCAGAATTCTAAACCCCTTTTAAGTCTAGAACACTTCTATTGTAGAATAGCTGGTTTAGTTTGTTTGGAAAGAACATGATGTAAAAAACACATCATAGCGGTAGGAAAAAAGTATGCCCATTTTGGTGGTGTGATTTATCTAATTGTGGTTCACCACTGTGAATTATGTGGTCTCACAAAAGTCACATAAGTCCTTGAGCAACACTACAGCATGCTGTGTACCATACACATGTATGTATTATACATACTTACTCAGTTTCTGCTTAAAGATAGAATCCTTCTCTTTAAAAGAAGTTTGATAACATATCTCCCATTCAATAATGTACATACATTTCTAAGGGTGTCATTATAAAGTCCCTCCTCCACAATACATGTATCATCTACTAATATAAAATTCCTTTATCTGTTTTTGTATCTATTGCAAAATACTAAAAAGTTACATGCTACATTGCAAAGAACACAGTATCTATGTAGGATTCAGAGCCGAGCTTGCAGCTGCTGTTCTAATTTTCTATATAGTTTTTTCTGCGGTACCAAAAGTTCAACCCATGTTACACTAATGTAAGGATTTTCTATTGGGATGTTTTTAAGCATAGAAGGTTCTACCTGGAAAGTATTTATAATTTAGGCTGGTGTGCTAATTAAGGATTCGAACTGTGTGAGCATTAAAAGTTCACATTCTCACTATTAACATACAAAGTTCTCACCAGTGCCCCTATCTATTAACCTAAGAGCTCGGAAACATTTCCCAGTGGTATTGTATGGCTAGCTCGGTTCTTCCATTTAGGCTTTGAAAGAGCATTGTTTTCAAAACTGTTTTACAACTGGAAATAGATGTATCTGCTAAAGAGATTCATATTTTCATGATTAGACAGGTGATCTGATCACAAAGCGGAAGAGAGTTCATATACATAAACAATGAATTAAAAACCCTGAATAGGATTGTTGAGTCTGTTTTTCTAGGTTACAGCTAAATGAGAGCCATTATGTGGGCTTTCAGATAAACTCACAAAGCTCTTATCTGTATAAACCTGATAGATCTGCCATTATTCTTAGCGACTAACAGAAGTTATATCATTCAGTTTCATTAAAAATACATTAATACTTTTTAGTAACCTTCTTCTAATTCATTGATTCAATTATACAATGAACAATAAAAATGTTCGGTATAATAAAACCACAGTATTAAAATGTGTTATATACATAAATATTTCATTGCAATGAGATTATTCGGTGTTTTAAAAATATTAACAATATTAATATAATGCTCTTAGAAAACACACTGTACGCTTTTTCAGCATCTCTGTAACTATATATAAAAAAAAGTAGTCTTTAAAATGACAGGCCTTAAATGGCTGCATGTAGTATTACTTGTGGTCACTTCATAGACAGATTTCCTGTAAAGTTGGTGGCACTCACTAGCATAGGTTGATTAAGGGACAAGAAACTGTTTATAGATGTATGCACATACTGCTCCTAAATATTGTGAAACCAGGCTCCTCTAAATGAGATCAATTTACCCCAAAGTTGCTGGCCTTTGGCCTAAATGAAAACAGACCAAGACTCCCAGGGTTGGACCTAGAGTTGATGCAAGTCTTGGGAACACTTTGCTTGGCGGGTGGTGTGCTTAGTACATGGCAGCATTGTGAGCAGCTTTCACAGCAGTGGCAGCTGCTGCAGTCCCACTTACACCAGCTAAATAATTCAGATCACCAGAACGCCAGTATAGCTCTTGATCTGGCAGTTCATGTGAACTGATTGGAGTAATTCACCCAAGACTTTAATCGGTTTTACAAAGCTAGTACTTTTTATCATTTGTCATGCAGTTATTTTTTATTAATTTTTGTGGCAGGAGAGCAAAATACCATTGGTTGCATTATACATGTTACCTCAAATACTGGTAGCCGGGCACAGCTGAACAGGTTTCTGTGTGAGACAGTCGATGTTGCTGGTTGCTGTGAAAAGCTGGCGCGATTTCTGCAAGCATTCCCAGGCTAGAGGAGAAGAAAGCACTTCATATTTTCATCAGTCATCCTGTTACAGATTTACTTTTAATTCTTTCAGCAAAGCAGATTATTAAAAGCAATGACCTGAGGTCTTCATTCAGATATCAGACTTGCAATCCTGTATAATGTGCGCCGCAGGGCAGAGGTCACACCGACGAGTCTGTTAATGTAGTCACTCTGGGATAAGATCAATCTCCATACTTCACCATATTGATCTAATAGCTCATTGGCACTTCCCTCTTTGAATTGATTAGCTCATGTGTGAAAAGAGATTGATGGGTTTCTGACCCTGAGGAGTCTGTCAGGGGCACACCCATGGCAGGGGAAGTGGATGTTTTCACTGCTTCATTTGGGTGGCTCATTATGGGGATGTCTCACGGGGAATAAGGGTCATAACATTGTTTTATGAATTATTTACAACAAAATAGCAGGGTTTTGCTTCATTTGATGCTCTACCTTTACTGAATCCATTCTAAACAGACCATGAAGAAATACACATGAATGGCCAAATGTACCAAATATTTGCGTAGAGGGAACCACCGCATATAAGTGACCTTAAAAAAGCAATTTTACTAATATAAGGTAATCATAATAGATATGAGGGTAGGAATAGACTTCATGGGTCATCTAGTCCATTCCCCTTATGCAATGACAGAATATCGATGATATCTAGAAATGAATTACATTTTAATTGCATATTCTGGATAAGTACTCACGGTGAGTCTACTTCAGACATCTCATGGAACTTCACAGTGCACATTGCAGTGTAGAACGAAGAAATCTGCATGCAACATGTGAGCTAGAAAATAAACTATGCACATTTCTCAGTTGTTAAAAGTACTCTAAAAAAAAACAAAAACAGATTCAACTCCATTTATCAAATAGTCATATATTTGGACAATGCACGTATTTGATGGAGTAGATTGGATTTTAGTGCTGTGTCTGCTCATGCAAGAGGAAATGTAAAAGAAGCTGTCGCTAGAAGCTGAATTTAGAAGTTGGCTTATGTTAGATTGTACTTAAAAAATGTGTGCATTATCAGAGCCTTCACAGATATAAAGCAATAAAACTAAGGACTGGCTCCTTCAAGTCTTCTGTTGAAGCCCAAAAGTTTCTGTATTTCTGTCTGCATATGAATTTTAGAATCAGTCTCAAAGATATTTATATTGAAATAATTTCTTTCAGGTTGTCCAAGCTCAGGATATTGTATAATACCATGCCTAGGAAAGTGTTACGTAGCAAGTTACATGAGCAAATGTTTATACCACAGTACAAAAAACAGCAAGCAAAATATTCTCATGGTGGTGTTAAACTGATGCTTATATTTATGTAAGGAGACAGTATGTTTCATTAATATCTTGTTGTATGATTTAACTGGATATTCTGGGTTTATTTAGGAGGCTGGCAGTTTAAACTGAAAAACAGATAATTTTATTTACAGAGAAGTGTCCACATGTGCTTTATGCAGTCAGGCAACCCTTTTCAACTAGTAGATTTATGGTAGCATGAACAGGTACTGCATAAAAACATAGCAATATGCAGTCCCTTGCCTAAAGACCTTATATTCTAAAAGGAACAGACCCTCAGGCAGATTAATTAAAAAAAGAGAGCCAAGGAGAGAATTCAGTCCATTACCTGTTAGTGAAATGATGCTGACTATTTGTATAATCTTACATTCATTTATGAATATAAATCATTCAGGCTATTTTATGTACCAGGAAAATTGCCCTGGTATAGACTTATGTAACCATATTACCAAAGTTTCAGTACACCTCAGAAAAACTTACCAGAGGCAGAGTCATGGTGCACTTTGATAAGTCTGAGATAAATCTGGGATTCATAAATAAGTCTTCTTACATTTTGGTATCAAAGTAATATTTTAGTCATGGTAAATTTTCAAAAATGAAACTCATCTTAAACTTAATTACAAACCAAAATAACTAATACTCAGATATAGATTAATAGTAGATGGCCAGACACTTGAATACAAGGTGTACAAAAAATGATTGAAGAAAATGTTGCCATTTTATTAGAAGCTGTTGCCCAATGACCAAGTTTCTGCACGTGGGTGAACACTAAGGAATCAGAGCAACCTGATTTTGTTGCTCATCACTTCTGCTGTGTTCAGAAATGAGCTAAGAAAAAACTAACTAGATGTAAAGAATGTGTCTCTTCTTCCTAGTTCACAGCTAATCTTCTATCATATACAGATATATAGGAACCCAATTTAGAGACTGAAATTTTGATGCCTGTGTTCACCTGTGACACCAGAGAAAACCAGAGGCTGAGCTGTCACAGTCCACAGTAATTTTTACCTGTAAGGTTCCTGCTCGGTCTGTGTTTTGTACTGCAAATGTTCCTCTCACCAACATAAAAAGCAGCCCAAACGGGAAGTTTCTTCAATAATATTTTTAAACATTAATATTAATCTTAACTGCAGTGCTAATGTCTGTATGGGACCTGGGCAGAGTTCTTACAGCCTTATTTTAATGACACTTCAGAGATTTCCAAATTAGAATACAGGAAACAGGAAGTGGGAATAAATGAAACAAAGCCAAATGAAAGGATAAATGGAAAAAACATTTTAATGCACACTTGCCCATTCCTTAAACATTCATTCAATCAACACTTCCTGTGATTTTTTTAATAGCATGTCTCTGTGTGTTCTTTTACACTTGACTTTGTCAGGAAAGGAGCTAACTTTTTTGAAGATGATGTTCATAGTTGAAAGGAGTTACCTAGATGGTAGTTGCTGCATGCTGAGAGCCTCCTGCAATGCTTTTAAGATGTAAAGAGAAGGACTAAGTCTTTTGGATCATTCCCATATACAGTAACTCACTGGATGATGCATCACTGGTTCTCGCTACCTCTCCACAACCTTATTGTATGACTTTGACTTCCTTTGGTGGTGTTTTTAAGCAATTTTTTCTATCAAGTTGTGTGGATACTGGTTTAATACATGACAACCCCCATTCATAATGCTGAATTTTCTTTCACTTTCTCCCTTACCATTGGGTCTTCTTTCTCATTTAATCTCTGTCCCAGTGACTCACTGTTACTGCTGCAGCCCTGGGCATGCAAGACAACTTTCTGTATTTTTTCTTCATCCATATACCATCTCTTTTCACAACTTGACTGAAGATACTGGTTCTCATGATTTCTTACCACTTTTGTTGTGGTTTATTTTTTTTTCCTGTTCTATTACAAAACAGAGGAAAACACAGTGGAATACATTTGTACAGCGAGTGTAGAATTTTACAATGCCAGCCTCTATTGCCAGAGGTGCATTACAGATGACTCTGTCCTGTTTAGCACACCGTAGCTCCCAGTCTTGAGACTTCAGATCCATATATTTCAGTGATTCAAGTGTGGTCAGAGGAAATGTCTGCCCTTACATAGTTGGATGTTTGTCAAAACTGTTAAGAGGATTATGAAAAGTAAAATATAAACCAACATATTTTAATTCCCCAAAAAGACTGCAATGCTGTGCAACCAAAAGATAAGGAACATTTAAAATACAAAACTGATGATTTGTTGATACCTATAAATGGTATGGAACGTCCAGTGTGTTAGATTTTCGTGTCCAACCCTGGCCATCAGTAATACTTACCTGGAAAATTATTCTTCTCTCAGTGACACCCTTGTAAAGGACTAACTCCTTTTTAGTCGTGGCATCAGATTATTTGCATTTTCCCATTGGTATAACTGCAGATATAGTCCAACGCTGTATACACAGACCAACCTTTGTAGGTGTAATCTGTTAAAGAAGTAAGGTTATACTTCTCTTAATGGCTCGCCCTTTTCCCAAACTCCACCCCCCCCTTGAATAGCTGTACTGGAAATAAACACAAATCCTACTAAACAGAAGAGTAACAACATAGTGTAATTTAAACAAGAACCAATGTAAGTAACAACTCCAGTGTTAATGCATGCAAAAACCAGTGTTCTGGGGCACACAGCCCTTGAAAGAACAGGACCCTGAGTGTGTTGAAAGATTACTCTGCCTGCCTGTTACCATATTAAAGAGCCTTTCCAAAATTAGCATGTCTCCTGTGTCACAAGTTAAAAATATTTTCCATATTATGCTTAGTTGATTGAGTTTTAATAGAATATTTATTTTGTGGAAAATAAATTCAGTTCTTACTAGGACTTTGTTTTTAATATTAACAATCCACCGCTGTGTGTTGTATTGATCTCTGCCAAAATTTGGCTGTTTTCTAAGAAATTTTACAAATTAGGCCTAATGGACAAGATAAAGTTTACCTATAGACTCTTAGAATAAGTGTCAGCTAGAAAAATGGTGTAGCTGTAAGAAAAATGAAATCATAATTTATCCAATAAATTGCCAAACAGGAAAGGAACATTGCATATTAGAAATCCTTTCACATAATACTAAAATATGTGTGACTTGGAGAAGACCACAGAGACTTTAGTTAGAGGCTGCTGTACAATAGAGTGAAACCACTTATTCAGTGTACTTTAAATAAATTCACCAGCAGTACCATAAAATTTACTAGACTCAGTCTTGTCTTCTGATTCCCTGGAGGATGTCATTTTGTGTCCTAAAAACCAGATCAGACCTAACAAGTCTAACAAGGAAATGAGTGGGCCTAATTTTGATTTAGTTCATGTGGAAGTCAAAGCAGTTGTGTTCACGCAAGTTAAGAGTTAAGAATATGGCCAGGCACATTTTTGCAGTTAGTTTGTTGGCATCAGAAAAAACAGGTGTATTTCCAGAGTAATTCAAGGGAACTGAACAGCTTTAGTACTAAAATTGCTACACAAACTACATAGCATTATCTGATTTTTTATTTTTAATTCTAGGCCCAACTATGCATAACTTATGCTGTACTAGGATCAGTAGAGATACTCACAGGAGTAGGATTTTGAAGTATAGTTCTATGGGTTCAGTCCTGAAGAAGGCAGCTCCTTCTTCACCCTGTGAAACGGGTGCTGAGGAGAATTAATTTTGTCTTTGCTTCTCTTTGCATTCACTTTGACAGGGAAGAAACAATGCATTGTAAGCAAAATTTTCAGTTGGGACTAAAAAGAAATCTTTTTCTTATTTTCAGTTAAAATAACCCACCCAAAAAAGAACCTAAGGAAAACACATTTATAATTCATCAGAAATAATGCTGACTGCGAAATACGATGTCATTTTCATGCAGTTTGCACAAATATAAATGTAAGGAAAAGGAGAAGAAATAGAAGTGTTACATGTTTGATTTGACACACTATATAATATCCATATATATACACACACAGAGTTTACTGCAACAGCCCTTTAATCTAATCTTTGAAGAACTGAGACTTGTCATTTACTTTCTCCTTAATGGATGGGGAATATTCTCTAGAGTCTGAAGATCCATAAAAGAGAGGTCTTATTCTTTAGCAGGATCACCATCTGCTGCTTGCCCATACTCCCTTCAGCAATCTGAGGCCTCTAGACTCATGCTTCTTGTGTTACATTCCTGCAAGAAAACAGGATGAGTGTGAACTAATACTCAAGACTGCTTTTATTTAAAGTATTTTGACATAATGGAAGATTAGCACTGACACTGGGAAAAGGTTGGCCACTGATGCTTTGATCCCCTCTTCTGCAGTGATCTTCCACATAGCTGTCCAGGGGCATGCAAGGGGAAAAGCTGTTACAAAGCCATCTTTCTCCCCATGTGCGTTTGCTAAGCAGGAAGCACAAAATCCCATTCAGAGCATGGGCAACACATATTCACATTTTGGAACGGTGGGGATTTTTAAGGGTACGATGTTGCTTTGTGCTATAAATTCCTTATTTATGTCCTATTAAAAACTGAAAAGTGGCTTGATATTCCAAATACTAATGGCTGCATGAGCAGGAACTTAATGAAGCATTTTAGTCCTCTCTTCCTCTCTTGGTTCTCTGCTGTTGAATACAGGGTGAGCGTATTAGTCTTTCTTTCAGCGTGGTACCGAGCAGTTACTTTCTTTTATCTGGATACTGATTCACACAAGGCATATAGGAACTTAGTATCTTGGATGGATGAACTCCCTGTTGAAATAAGCTGATAGTGACTGATGGATTCAGAAGTCTTTGAAGGAAGAGGTATATACACACACATATGCAGGCAACCACCATAATAATTGCACCCTTGTAACAATCTCTTTACATGATGAAAAGGAGCAGGAAAAGGCAAACACTGAAGTATTTCTATGTTTTCTTTCATTTTTAAATCATGAAAGAAAGCAAAATGCTACCAAACCTGGGAGGATTTTATACTCACTTCATATTAGAGCTAGATGGCAACAGGGCTGTCACCAAACCCAGCATGGGCTTTTAAAGACCACTCCCTGCCTTTACGTAGAAATTTTATATAACACACAGGTTTCTAGTTTACTAGAGCTGGAACAATCATAGTTAATATTAAATCATTTTTTCTTGAACTTTGTATCATTTTATTAGTGAGGTTATAGGTAGCAATCACATTTTATTAGGGCATTCACTGATTCTGAAAGTTACGTGCCTTTACTTTTAGAACTGTATTGGCTGTTAGGTGCAGCTTTTTGATAGCAACCTTGCACAGGAGGTGCACTATTAGCAGCAACCCATCTGGAGAGTCCAAATCCTTCTCTACCTATGTAATGATTTGGAAACCACATATGCATTCAGGAGTAAAAATGAGTCTCTGGAGTGCACTTGTCTTATAAAACTTTGATTTGGGGCTATTTGCTTCACTATACCATAAGAAAATGGAGTAACAACTCAAGCTGTTTGTCTGCAATGACTTGTGAGTGATCTCCTAACTACATTTGAAAGAAAGTTCAACCATCCCTTGAACCTGTATGCTTCAGGCTGAACAATTCAGACAGATGTTTAATCACTTAATATTCACTAGGAAATGGCTATTCAATGGCCGTAGAATTTAAAAGTGGCACTATGAGATGAATGCTTCATGTTGTTTCTATATTGGCTTTCCCTTTTAGAAGCAGAAGTAAAAATAATTCAGCCAAATCCAACACAGTGTTATCATATAAGTTTTCATTATCATTTTTTGAGGCTTTTTATAATCATTAGACACCCTTTTAAATTTTTAGTAGCAGAAAAGCCCAAAGCTCTGGTGTAAGTTGATGCAAATGAAAACAGATGAAAAAGGATTCTCCAGCTTCTCAGAAAGGAAGGTGTAGACTAGGCAAAAGGTGAGCGCATTGTTTAACTGAATCTGTAGCAATAATTATAAGGAAAATATTTAACTTAGAGCAACACAAAAACCCTATGACCCTGAAACTTTTAACAGGTAATTCATCAAGCGTCAGGCTGAAAATAACTCTTCAGAAGAAAAATTGTAATAAATCTGCAGTTGTTGGTTACAGTATGCTAAATGTTGTGAAACACTTTCCTAAAAGAAAGACACAGTTTTGATAAGATTAAGGTGCATTTCAGCAAAGCATACACATTATTCTTCATTTTACTGTTTGGCAATTGCAGTGTTCTTCAGAAAAAACCAAAGTTTATAATGATTAACGTTCTGTGCTGTGGGAAGCATACACTCCACAACAATACTACTCTTGTGTCCCAGTAGTCCTCATCTATAACATAAGCACAAATAGTTTTTCAGATGAGTAACCAGCATTTCTGAGATAAGTCCGTCCTTTAACTACAGTTGATAACGTGTGATTGTGTACTTCATTGTTGACAGAGGCCTCAGCAAGCCTGACAAACTTCCACCGAGTCCTGTACCAAAAGCGCAGGGCCCACCTGAGCGGGACTCTAGGGTTTAGCTGGCAAATGTGACGTTTCCATCCCCGTCCTAGACCATGGTTTTGTCCTGCCAAGATACAGCGTGTCACCACAGTACTCAAGATTAGACCTTTACACTTCAAATTGAGTCTGTTTCTCACACTCCTGGAAATATCCTATGTGGCTTGCATTGTACTGGTAAGATAAATGATGCAAACTAATAATTGCATCTAAATGTATTCTCATGCATGCCTGTTTTCTAATCCTTGTTAGCAGAGAACTCAGAAAAGTGATTTAAACTCATAATTCCAGTTGGCAGTGGAGGAATTTGGGCATGCAGCCAGGGAATTCTGTGTTCAAACCTGTGTTCAGGTATTTAAGAGTACTAAGTTCCCTGTTCAGATAAGCAAGACCACATGAATTTTTCACAGTGAACACAAAGAAGTGTCACAGTTCTACCAGGCCCCATGGTTCTACTAAACCCCTGGGAAAAAAGGTCAATGGACTCAGTGGAGGGGCACATCTTTGTCTCTTTCTTTTCACAAATCTGATTTATTAAAAGTTTTAAATATGGAACACTAT
>NW_009915111.1:51227-81246 GCF_000696875.1 Nestor notabilis | reverse complement strand
GAAGAGTAAGCTAATACAGGGAGCACAGTGACCCTCCCAGGCTTGGGGCATAGACTCTTGTACTGCACTGTGACCCACCTTCATCCATTCATGTCTCAAGACACATGAACTCCTCCTGACCCAGCCATACAGCAGTTCTGCTCTGGTGCTCTACTGAGAAGAGCTGGGATGGCCAATGGTGCTGTGGCACATAGGCTGCGCAAGTAGTGATTCCCTCCTGGGTGTGAGAGAAAGAGAGAGAGAAAACACACCAAAGATTTCTTTCACAGTGATCAAAGTACAGAAATATCATCAATTAATACTGATACTCTGCACATTTCTACCATGAGGTTACTGAAGATATGTTTCTTGGTCAACATGGGAAGGGCAAAATCTTAAAACCTTGTCAGAATACAGTGCAGTGCATCCTGCCATCTGCCTGTACATAAAACACCCGTCAGTGGATATTGCATGGGCAAAGTGACTGCAGAGTGTCTCATTCACCATGCTGATCTCCTATGTATCAGCACTCATAATGCTGGGAGACTCTTTTTGCATAATGAGTTATGCTCTTATATTAGTTTATTCTGACTAGGCTGGTAGTAGGCAGCACAGTGGGGTGGTGCTGGGTGATCGTGTCAATGGCCATTTGCCTTCCAGCTTATGACAAGGGGAATATGCTACAAGTAGTTCAAACAGCATGAGATACAAGGTTATGAATGACTCCAAATTCTGACATGCTTCCTTTGTCCTTGCTGTAAGCATAGGTAAATAGGATGATGGTACAGGAAATAAGATTTACCTATTGCCATGTATTAACACTATCAGAAAGCTATCCCTTGCTCCATCTTTGTATCCATACTGTTTGAGAAAGTAGACAATGCACTCTCCTCTGGGATTTCACCTCTGGGATTTCTCCTGCTTGTGGCTAGTGACAACTGACATCCTGTTCTCTAAGCAAAAAGTACTTGCTCCTTCTCTGTGCCAGCAGCGTCACTTACTGTCACACAAACCCTTGAAGTCTGCATCTCATCCAATCTCATCATCCTCACCTTCAAGGTTTTTACCTGACATTCAGCTTTCTTTATGTCTTCTCTCACCACACTGCCTCCCCATTCCCTTCCTTTGAAGTCTCCTCCTGAGCACTATCTTTGCTTCCCTTGTCACTTAGCAGCAATTTTACAAGTGTGATGTTTTACTCTTCTCACACTCATAACATTATTACTCTTTCATGCCACGCTGCATGCTGGAAATGATCTCCTATTTCTTTTGAGTCACCCACCCTCCCTTAGCATGCTCCACATCTTTCCTTAAAAGACATTTATTCAGCAACAGTTTCCAGTTACGCTGTCCCCACTGGCGTGTCTTCATCTGAATGCCACTGGCCAGGGAGGACCTAAATTTAACCGTCTAGGCACAGTATTCAGTCATGTTTTTGCTCCAGGCTAGGTAGCTGTCAGATGGGTATCTCATTTGACAACTTGCTTAGGTAAGACATAGGTTACGTTATCCTTATGTCAACTTTCTGTTTGGGCAGGGAGCAGGTGCAACTTTGGGTAATGTTCTTGCAGCAACTGGTTGTTGACTGTATGATGGTTAACTTTTAGTTACAAACATTCCCTATAGTTGAGACAAAGGGCAGTTTTTTCTTGTTGTTAAAACATTGATAATACTGTTAAAGACCTCCACAAACTGAACAACCTCAAAGTTTAGCCAGTAGTTCAAGTTTATGAGCTTGTTCTAATTGAATGTATATTACAGTTGAAAATTATATTAATTACAGGTAAGACCCAAGCTGGAGCTAAGTTATCTTCGTGACAGAATCTTACCTTTTCTCCTGCTTACCTTGTTAATAGTGGACTGGAATGCATTGACTTTGGAGTTAGAAAACTGAAGTCCACGGGCTGCTTTTTCTGCAGAGGACCTTCCTCTCAGAACTCATTCTCCCCTTCAGCCACCAAAATTTAAGCCCCTGCCTTCAGGATTAGTTTAAGTCACATCCTTGTTTTGGTGAAAGGCTGATTTTTTAGTTTTGCCAGATAATTTGCTTCTGCAACTCATTGATTGACATGCCACGAAACACAAAGCTGTTCCTGTCCTGGCTGAAGTTACACACATTGTAAGGTTTACCAGCTCATTCTAACATAAGAAGTGATGTGTTACCATTTTCGTTCTCTGTGATCTACATTGTTTTCTATTTTTCATTTCCTATATATTAGCAGAGATAAAGTATGTGTTTCTCCTCATCTACATGCCTTCCCAGAAGTAGGCTGGAATTGATCACTTGCCCTACAATTTAGTAATCCATGATCCTCCTTAAAGTCATCTCTATTTCCTCCTTGTGCAAACTGGGAAGCATTCTGCTGCCCCACCAGCTTTCATAAAATGGCAAAAGCAGCTGGATCTAATAGTCTTCTGAAGGCACCACTGTGTTTTGGATGTGTATTGCGCTTTTTATGCTATCTGTTCTACAGGCTTTCACTGGTTAAATTACAGTGAACGCAGAGGAGCAGGTTTTGTGAACCACTGGCAGATGTTGGCTGTTGCTAGTTTTATGAGTCTTGTCAAACAGCAGGAACAGACTATGTGCAAAACATTTTTTCTATGATTTTGCCATCTCATACTGTTCTCACAGCACTGGCTCGGTAATGATATGATACAGCTTGGGAGGTAAGCTTTGATTGCAGACTAGCTGTTGTTGGGGCCTTCAGAAAGCCAGACCTGTGAAGTCAATTTGTTTTCAAAAGCCTGTGGCTGAGACAGATGGGTTGGCTGGAAATATGTCATTTATAATATAATCAAATGCTTGACCTCTTATTCAGGTATTAGTTGTTATGACATGGATGCTGAATGTTTAAACTATCTCACAGTTTGTTTCATTCAGATGGAAGCTGTGATAGCTTTGTGTGAAATGCTAATTTTGGATGAAATTATCATATTAGCATGATTAATTTGATTTTTGTAACACCTTGTTGTACAAAGGAGAAAATTCTCACAGAACAGTTTCATGTAAAAAACAAGAGTATTAGAATCTGTAAGTTTCAAATATTTTCTCCAAATAATGCCTTATTTTAAACCTGTCCCAAGTTTGGTGGACACGCTATCAATATGTAAGTTTACTGTCCTCTCTTGAGCTAACAAGTCACTTGGTTGAAATGGTTTTGTAGTTAAACACATGCTGTAGGGAGAGAAAGAGATCTTTAATACAGAATCAGCCTTGCTCTGTGATCTGAACAGAAATGAATTATCATGGGCACAGACAGCATAGGGATGGAGCAAGGCTTAGTAATATATCCATCTGCAGAGTCCACACCTCTTTCTTTCCTCCATCTCTATTGCCAATGGATATGTAGCTTATAGGAGTTAGCTGAGCATACATGTATTAAAGGTGACTGTAGGCAGCTGTGATAGAAGATTATTCTTTATATGGGGAAGCCAAAGCACGCAAAGCATTTGAAGTATCAGAATTGAGAGTGTTCGCACAGTATTAATCCAGCCTTTTTGTGTCTATGCATTAAAAGCTGTTAATAAAAAATGCAGGGTTTTTTATTTCTTTAATTTCTTTTGAGCAAAGGTGGGGATTTTAAAATAAAATTAAAACAAAACCAAACCCCTTGAAAATTATATCATCCTGTAGGTAAAGCAGTAGCGGAGGGAACAAGTTGTGCAGTTTTCCAGCACAGGTACCTGTTGCAGTCATGGAGCAGGCAAAAGCAAGAGCTGAGAGTCCTAGTGCAGGCTGTGCGGGAGAGTGTGATCTGCTGCACACAGGTTCTTCTGCCTTTTTCTCCCCACTGGCTTTCTCCCTTTCTCTCCTGATTTCATTTTCTTGCTTAGTCCAGCAAGAGGGAGTAATTTGAGACAGTTACCTAAGGGAAACTGGAACAAGAACAGTTGAGAGAAGACTGTGGTGAGTGGAGAGAAGTTAACATGAATGAAGGAGGCAAAAAGAGACTTCAGTGTTTAAGATGTTAAAGTCTGAGCTATGTGGCAGGTGACTGGAAAGATGGAGACAATACTAGGTAACTTTCAGAGGTGACACTACAAAAACCTATTAGGAACAAATGTTATTTCGTTCTCTACCACACAACCAGAAAACAAGCTTGAAAGAATAAAGTTCAAAAATTCATTAGGTCATAGCTGATAAAATTTGACAATGTCTATTGCATTATCTAATTCAGCTCAAGCAAGTTTGCATTCTAATGTGGTTTCCTCTGCATTATGAAATCTAGTTCTAAAGGAATTGAAATTAGAACCCCTGAAAATCAATTTTAATAGTTCCATGTCCCAGAAATTGAATTTCTCCAGTTTAAATACTCTCTTTGCTTATTTATTATTTTATTTTATAAATTTTAATTTATAGCATTTTTAATCTGTTCAGCAATTGCTATCTATGTAGGCTCTTAGAGGACTTTTAACTATATACATGCTATTAACACATCTGCACCAGACACTTAATTGTAGCAAGGCTAATGTACGCATCTCCTAACTCCTTCAGGACTCATTTGAAGTCAAAGACATTGTTTGATTTTAGGAAGAAATCAGTAAGTTCAGTAAGGTCTAGAGGATGCTGATGCTTAAATGGTGGCTTAAATTCATAGTCTGCCTTCCATGGAAAAGGGAGAAAAAAATATCACGAATTAGTTGAAATCTTAATTATTTTTCAGCCTTTAAAAGGAATTAAACTGGAGACAAACTAGTTGCAGTAGAAGTCAGTTTAGTTATATACTTTGTTATCCTATCATACGTGTATCCCAAATAACATTGCACAAAAACTTAATGTAGGTTGTTTGTGAGGAGTGCCCCGTATGTTCCTTCTATGACCAAATGCAGCCAGTGATATGCGTCATTGCTCGCTACTGCTTTGCTCCACTGGTGACACCTGAAGATGCCCAGCTTCTGTTTATGAATAAGTTCTCTTCTTTTTTCATAGTATCACAACCATATCTCTTCACTTTTTCCTTCGAAAGGGACCTATTTCTGACATGGACTAGTTGCAGCATTAATGCTCTTGAACCTGCAGATCCTTTACTAGTTCCAGAAGCTGATGTTAAAGGATAGGGATTATGGGAAATTCCACATTAACATTATTTCTGTTCTTGTTTTGGGAAAAATAATATCCCATTTTCATAAGCATTGCATAAATATACTGTTATTACTATTACTTTGCATAACAGTACTGTAGTTCTGCTTTCCTAGAATGTAATCAGCAGTAAATATTCTTTACATTTTATGGATAAGGGTTTCAAGCAGTGCCCTATTTTTTCAGGTGAGAATAGCAATTTTGTAAATGAATAATCTCTGAACAGCATTTCTGTTCTGATGACGTTAACTAGATGAAGGACTGACTCCATAGCGTGATGTAAGACTTACTCTCTGAGTGATGCCACCAATGTTCATGTTTACTTTACAGGTTGATGACCAAATGAAGTTGCTTCAGAACTGCTGGAGTGAACTCTTAATTCTAGATCACATTTACCGGCAAGTGGTACATGGGAAAGAAGGCTCCATCCTTCTGGTTACCGGGCAACAAGTGAGTATGTGGTCTCAGAGAAGTATTGATGGCTTTTCAGTAATCATTTTCAAAATAGCAGGAGTTTAGCTAGGTCAGAAGCACTCCTGTGTTCTCAGAGATTCTCCACAAATAATGTAGATAAAATGACTTGTGCACTCTGTTCCTAGTCTGCTGATTACGGTTAAACTTACAAAAGCAGATATAATCATAAGCACTTTGCTTCTCAAATATACTTGTATACCTCAGTGATTGAAAAATAGCAGATGAGAAGTGTTTCTCAAGAAGTTGTATTTTCCTGGGGCTAAAATGGTTTCTGACAGCAACAACACCACTCCCAAATCTGGTGGTTTAGGTCTAAGCAATTATGGCTTATTTTCTGTTCACAATCGTGGTTTACTCAAAAGAAACAGTACCTAGGTCAGAAACTTGGAGAACCTGCAACTACTACCTCAGAAATACCTTGCTTTTAGAGAAATAGGCACATGTATGAGAAACTGGGCGGCTGAGACATCTAATCCCGGGAAAATTATTCAGTCCATAGGGCATAGATGCAGGTGTTGCCTCAGGAGCTGTCAGGGTATGCAGCCTGCAGTTTCTGTACAGCTTTCCAAGGGTTAATTTTCTTCAGGTGTCAAATCTCCCAGAATGCAAGAGCAATAATGTGAAAAATCCTAGGAAAACTGTGAGAAACCCCAAAGGAAACAGAGTTTTATCTCCTTCATACTTTCCAAAGCACAAAGAACAGGACAGTAAAATAAGAACCTTATTCCTAAGATTCTTATTTTGATTATAACAGAAAAAACCCCCATACTATCAAAGAGAAGCGAAGTGTGCCTGTATGTTATGCTCCTGGTTCAAAGTGAAAACACACAATGGCCCATGGGTGCTTAAGTAGCTGCAAACTGAACTGCCTCAATTTATACAGACATGGGAAGGAGCTCCTTTTTCTAAGATACAGCATTTGTGGCTGCATGATGTGGAATCTGCTTACAGCTTTAGTTAGAATTTTAAAATTGAAGCTATTTCTTAACACTAAAATAAGTGTTTGTAAGAATCAGAAGCAGAAATAACTGTTTACATTTATGATTAAAAGGTGTACAGTAGAGAGGAGAAATGATTGACTTGTCCAAGAAAAGGAGTGAGAAAATTTAAATTCTAGCTATAGGACTTACTCCTGCACCTTTGTTGTAAGTCACTAACCTCCCTGAGACAAAGTTATACTGCCTAATTATATGAGGAAAAACTAGTGCATTACTCTTCATTTATATTTGTGCTATTTAGAAAATGCCTGATCCCTTTTCCATTTCATCATCTCCAAAACATGGACAACTGTTCTGGCAATTATTTTATTTACCACACAGGGTGCTTGCTTATTCGTTTGTTTATAAAGCTGTAAGTTTATTAACGGTTTTGTGTTCCTGAGAGAACTGCTAAATTAGTGTCTCATTTGTTATGTGATTAGCTAGTTTTTAAAGGTACTGAATGCCTAAGGCCCACTGAAATCATTAGAGACATCTAAATACCCTTAAATTCTAGCCATTGTCCCCATTTTTCCACAGTAATAATTCTTACCTCATTAGCCACTTTTATCTTTTCTTGCAAAAAAAACCCCAGATGTACATGATCCTACATGAACTCAAGGCAAAGCAGAGCATTTCATCACTGTTGAACAACAGGTAGCAGGATGCTTATTAAATGTACTGCTTGCAAATCATCAGCTGGTTTTGGAAGCTGTGTATTTCCAGGCAGAATTAAAGTCTCCAGCTACGTTAAAACCTGGCTGAATTGGACTGATTGCATCCGTTTTTGCCCCAGGTTTGTCATATCCTCCTTTCAATCCAGTTTCACTTTCCTGTGCCAAAGTCTGTCATTTTGAAGTTGATGCAAGCACCCCCAAGGATCTCCCATCTGTACATCTGTACACTTTGGCTGCTTGGAGGCCAAGGACCCATATTATAAGAACAGCAAACAAGAACGCTATAGTTACTCCCTTTCCTTATGGATGGACTCCTTCCCATTTCATGCTTAATAAAGGTTGGAGTTCATTCTCAGCTTATATCCAGTGCTGGTCACTGTTCTTCTCATTGGGCCCTGCTGCAAAGCACAGAGCCTCAAAGATCTTGCTATTAAAGACTGAGACAAAGGTGGCACTAAGTACCTCACACTGGTCTGTGTTTGCTGCCACTACACCAGCTGAATCCAGCAGCAGTCCACGTTTTTCTTGTTCATCCTCCAAACAACAGTTTAACATCCCTTGCAAGTCTCAACTCTAGATGAAGACTGGCTTTTTTTAACACCATCCCTACGTGCCTGGACAGTGTTTCTAAAATTACTTGTTCTCAGCCATTCCTGGCTTCACCTGCTGTATACTGCCTTTTTACACCATTGCTCAGTTGTGAGTTACTTGTTTAGTAAAGCTGATCCAATACAACTGCTTCTTTTCCTAAGTGTCAAGATGGACCACCTTGCAGCATCAGCTCAGCCTGTTGTCATTCTAAGACACATCACCAGTTCAGATATATTTATGAAAGGACAATTATGACTGTGTCTCCTCTGATCAACTGTAAAATAATTCTGGAAAGCCACACTTCTAGATACAGACCATATGAGTCTTTGCTGTTGTATTAAATGCTGCATACTTTCTGGTTGCTGCCCTGATCCTTTCAGTTCCTCTGGTTGAGAAAGGGAAATAACCATGCCACCATACCATAAAAATTAATTGATTAAGGTGTGGAAAGCACTGTGACACTTCTAATGAAAAGTGCTGTAGATGTTTTTATTTACTCTTACCAGCAGAGCACTATGAGCAAAATTACAGTCTATCATCCGGCTTTCAAAGATATTAACTCTGAGTACCTGAGCTAGATAGCCTGCTTTATTACCTGAGAGATCATGATTATTGTCACAAGTTAGCAAATTTAAGACCTCAGAAGCCTCGCTCCGTGCTTCCCTTAATATATCCCTCCATAAAAGCTACTCATAAACACAGTCTTTTTACAACCACAATCAAGGGGGAAGCTATATGGAGTGATCTTACCATCGCTTAATTAGAACATACCTGCTTTCTCCACTTTGGCTGCACAGGCTCTGTGCCTCAGAGACAAAAGTCAAACTTCACCCAGCTCCCCAGGGCCATACCACTGTTCTATACTGGGTATCTAAAATGGGCAGTAGTTAGAAGCACACTTGATAATTTTCGAACACATTGTCTCAAAACCCGTTACCTGTGGGCATTCCTATCACATTTCCATACATCTGCATTTCCCTCGAGCCATTGGCTTATGAGATTTACCCAGTGTCAATCCACTGTTCCCACTTTGATGAGGAAAAAGTGCAGTCAGCAACAAAGTAGTAAGGATTGGCCCTTGCACTAAAAAAAAAAAGGACTGTTTTATTTTATTTTATTATTTATTTGGTTGGAGTTTCATAAATGAAGCTCTTTTGTGTGTGTGTGTTTCAAGAAAGCACTTTTTTTCAGGTCATTACAATTTCTCAGCAATTCCTCAGAAACAGGTTCTTCCCTATGCTGCACACTTCGTTTTCTGCACTAAGTACTGCCCCTCAGCAGTAGCAATTACCATTTCAAAAGGAAATAAAGTAGCACAAATGCATTTTACAACTCTCCAAATTTCATAATAGAAAACAGCTAAGGAGTGATTTGCAATGTGGTGGTTAATTGTAACTCATTGCAAATATGCTCTCCACACGTCAAGATTTGTAGGCTTGCCACGTGGCATGTAATTTTAACATCCCATTTGTAATTATAGAACTTTAATTCCTCTAACTTGAGCATTTTCCTTTTTATGTCTTCTACACCAGCAGTACAAGCTTCCAAGCCAGCTTCCAAGATCCAGCACACACAGGATAGAGACTAAAGCTCTGTACAGAATATCATTGTTCATGCAGCAGTCAACACACAACACATGAATTGCAGCCTCGGCTGCCCAGGCACAAGCTGCTCATTTTGTTCATGCCTACATTGTTGCCAGATCTTCCCTCTGCTGAGTTTAGGCAAAGCCTTTCAGATTAAAAAGGCTGTTCAAAATCATGCCTAAGTCTCAGATTTTTTTGAGATTGTTGAAACTACTGATTTAAAGTCATCACAAATACACATCTTTCCACCTGGATTTGTATTCTAAAGCATAGCACCAAAGAAGAGCATGAGAGATAACCAAGATCTTGGTAGTATTGTGTTTTGAAGTAAATCAAAAATTAACTTCAATTTAGATCAGAACTTTGTGGCTTGAACCTCTCCCCTAGATGAGATGCCTTGTAGATCTTTCTGCTGTATCTTATTGAAAGGTGGTGAAGTGTGGTCTGGGGAATTTTCTGTCGCAATGTAATCTATGTTAGACTTACCCAGTTGCAAAGGCGGCTTCTAGTATCCCAATGTAGGTATATTTGCCCTTAGAGATTCTCTTGTCTGGGGAACAGACTTGCAAGTTCAAGGAAGCCTTGCCACTGATGAAAAGGTTCTCAAGAGGCAGCTGAACTTTCAAACTGTGGGCTATAGGTGACTGCATCACAAAAATCACCCTTGCAGAAGAATCACTGTTACACGAAAAGTTATGAGTATTAGTCAAAGGAGTGTCTCTGAAGAACAAGAGAAAGGAGCTGGAAAACAGAAGAGAAGGAAACAGGGAGTTTTGTTCATCCTAAGAAATGACTAAAAATACATACACTATTCATAGGCATAGAAAGAAAATGGATAGCTAATGGAAAGACATTTTGGCATTTGGGGGCCAAATCTAGAAGTCCTTACATAGGGAGAGGACTTGATTCAAGGTGGATACAAATGAGGTCAAGCAATCATCATTCTGCTGTCAAGCAGCTCTCTCGTACCCAGGTTTGGAGCAGTTCTGTTGTACCCAGGTTTGCAGCTTCTCACTCCAGTGGTTTCTGTCTGAAGGAAAACAAACTTAGGCGAAGTTGTCAAAAGTGCCTCACGCCTTATGAAGACATTATGCTAGCTGCTTTTTGGGGCTGAACCTGATGTTCTCAGTTAAACTAGGTAAAACATATCAAAATTCAGTTATTAATCATGAAGTGCCCAATTCAGGTTTGTCCAAATATTAAACATTTTGAGCCTTCCAAGTAACTACGGACACACCTGTGAACAAACATACCCCAATTTACATTTGCTTTGCTATGTTGCCACGAAACCATCATAGCAGTATGGTTTTAAGTCTTAAATTCCCATTCCAGTAAAAAGTCATGGAGAGTGCAATAAGGGAACATGAACCTACATGGTCAAAAGGTCCTGAAGAAACAGTCTGAGTTAGCACAGCCCTTGTGATGTTATCTAAACATTCACAAAAAATTTCTAGTAATGGTCTATCTTCCAATGAAGTTTACAGATATTCAAACTCAGCAGTGATTCCATATCATCTCATCTCCATATTAAAAAAAGTGCATTGCACTTTGGTATAGAAATGTATTCTAGGTTACCGTGTACTCTAGGGTAGTTATGTTCTGCAAATTACTTTAATGTCTTCATAACAATAATTTGAAGAACCCAGTAGGCACCATTACTGGAGTGGAAGACTTGAGGGTATTGATTAAAATAGCTATCTGCATGAAACTTAACAATACTTTTATCAATATGGGTTTCATAACTATAAATGAATATATATCTGATCAACTACAGGGCATATAATTTTTCCAGTCTTGATGTACTAATTTTCCTGAAACTGAGTTAGACAAAGTAAATGCAGTACTTTGTTACTATTTGCATGTTATAGCTAATTAGCAAACACAATAACATCATCCTAGGGGAAAGGTCCATTGGCAACTTAATTCATTATCTTCTATTACTGTGTATCGTGTTAAAATGACAAGCATCTTACACTGTATAAGTCATCACAATTTTAATTAATATATCCAAACCTCATATAAGCATACCTGGTGGTTTTGTCTGTGCTGACTCCTCTTCAATTTTTGTATCTAGGCATCTCTTCAAAGTGTTTTTCCATGTTCTTTTACTTAGAGACATAACACAAATACTGCTTTAAATGTTTTTAATGGAAGTATTAATTATATGAAAAGCTCAAAATGAGTATAATAACCACCATAGTTGCCACTGAAATATATATTTCAGGAAACAGTGGAAAAGTAAATATGCTTGTGATAGTAAATTAACTTTTTTGATACATAGTGTGCTGAATGTATACTTCTGAGAGAAAGGCTCATTTACCCACATAACCATACACTAGAGGCAACTCACAGGCTCTCATCAGGGTCAGGACTTCAAAACCCAGGGCAGGCCATTGTGGACCACTCTACAGGCTTTCAGTGCAATTAGTAACCGAGGAGGGAGCAGTGGGGATGCAGCTAGCCAGGGTTGCATGGGGCAGAGCAGGGAGGAGCAAGACAGTCTCTTTGCTGCACCTAGGCACCCACTACCTTCTTCATGTTCGTGCCCTAAACACACAGTGATCTAATTTACTAAATTAAATATGAAATCAATCTTTCACTAACTTGAACTGCCTTAGTCTGCTAGAACATTCGTTCCTTATACAGGTACTGTATACAGCCACAGCAGGAGCTTTATTCCTCACCTGCACAATTCCTGTACTGGCTGAAAGGAGTGGCATTCAGTGATAGCCAGTACCTCCTAACAGACATCAACAAGTAAAATCACTTTAATTCTATATTCTGGAGATTGTTTCAGGCTTGCTGAAGTATTGAAAAGGGATGGGACAGTTCCACACAAAGTTTCCACGTGCCATATGGCCCCACTGTCATATCCTAGAAATCAAGCCCAGTTTAATTTAGAAGAAGAAAGGAACCTGATTCCACCATTAAATGTTAGGCTCTGTTTTGTGGGCAGAGAGAGGAGTTGATACCAGAGGCGACCACCTGACTCCGTCAGAAAGTTTCCATGTGAGCCCAGTGGAACCAGGGATTTGGCTTCAAGAATCATTCATTACCATGACAAATCATTTGCAAAGCAAAAAAGCACAAGTGCTCACTTATTTCTGGCCTTCAGCCTCAGCATTTATTTAGCCCAGGGTATAGTTTCATGTTGTAAGAGAGGTTTGTCTTTTGTTCCACCTCGAGCAGTATCTCACTGTGTTAAATGAAACCTTCATGTGAGAAAAAACCTGCAGAATTAGTCACTTCCATCTTTCCTACCTCTCTATCAGTTGAGAAATTCTTTGATATCTGAATATCTAAATGCTGCTAAACTCCAAGTACTTTACTATGATATATTGTTTTAGAGTAGTCATTCAGCACTGCCCTAACTTGGTTTCACTGGCATTAAAGGGATTTGGACTTTTAAATCACTCTCAATTGTATCAAGAAAAGGATTTAGAAAAAATATGCAGCATTGCCATGTCTTTCTGCAGTCCCATTAAAGTTATGACCCTTTTACTAATATTACTATCTTCCTTATTTCTTCTCCTTGCTGCTAGTGCCTCTGTACTGCCCTGCCCTCTCACAGAGCCTGCAGCCCCATCTGCCCAGCCTGTACCTCTGCAACGCAGCAAGCAGGGGAGGCCCGCAGCAAACTAGGTGGCAGGTGTAAGAGAAACACTAAGGAGAGAGGCATGACATGAATGCTGCCTGTCCAGTGTGTATTTTTCTGCTTGGGATTCCCAGCTGGAAGTTCCCTCCTAGAATTAAACATCAGTCAAATCCTTCCTCTCCAAACCAAGCCAAAGGTCCCCCTCTTTCTGCCCAATACTCATAATCAGAAGATATCTACAAGATGTGATTGAGTTACCCGAAGAAACTTGGTGTTTCTTTCTCTTTCAGAAAGATACCCAATTACCATGCTATAGCCTTATGTATTTATTTGACCCTGGGTTTCTCATACCTGAGTGGTCCCAGGCACTGGCCTGCCTTGGGCATTTTTGCTGCCTTAGGTAGAGGAAAGCCAGATAGCCCATAAATCTAAGAACTGCTGTATCATGAGCTGGGGGGACAGTTATTGACCTCTTGCATGACTTGAGTAGTCCCGGCCATGCCTAGAGACACTTAGTTTGGCACCTAAAGGCTGTTAGAAGGTGGAGTTGTGAGGACGTGAAGCACCAAATTAGGTGGCAGCAGAGCAGAGGTTTTGAGTATCTAATTTTAGACTTAGGCACTTCAGGTAGCAGATAGTATACTACAGCATAGCCTGCAGTATAGCCCATATAGCAATGTCTGTACTAATCTTAAACATGCCAGTTTACGCACAAAAATGGTGAGAACAGGCAGCAGTGTAAATTATTCAGTGCTGTTCTGCCTGCATTGCTTTGGTACCAAGCTAATCCAATTAAGACTCTGTCATTACTTCTTCATCATTACTATATTCATCATGCGAAACAGCACTGCGTACTGGTACACGAGGAATTCACACTTCCATTTGTCTGTGCATCCGTAACTTTATGCCTGTCATTTTACTTCCAAATTAGGTTATATGGAAGTTTCACCAAAGCTTCTGATTTCAAAATGCCAGTCCACACACCATCTTCAACATTAGAAACAACTGCAAAATGTAATACTATTAATTGGAAAGGAAGACTAGTTTATTTCAGTTGTGGATTTGATTTTACCAAATGAAATTTATGGTACAATATAAAGTAAATGTCAAGACTTCAGTGTGCAATTAAGCACTTTGCTCAAGATTCAGATTGTTTCAATCTTTGTCCTTTAAAAGTATTTTTAGTCACGAATTGGGGCGTAAAATAATTAATGCACCTTTTAGTATCAATTTTTGCACAGAGAACCAAGCAAGCAGGAGAGCATACTCTTTAATGTGACCACTTTTTCAGAACATACATTAACTGAGGCTTTTTCATGCACAGCTGATTTAGTATAAACTGATTGACACCTTTGGGGGTCATCTTTCCACTGACTTATAAATTTGCTCACTCTTGAAAAAAGCCTCCTGCACACCCAGTATTCTCTAGTTAAAGCTGAAAATTCAACTCATCATATTTACACAATAAAAAAAAAAAAATCTATTCCGCGTCTGTTTTAATTGCAAATCCTACTCCAGGGACCAATTCTCCTGCTTAGGAGGCAGCCCTGTGCCTTCTCCTAGAGAACCAACTGCAGTCAATTATGGTAATGAAATGTCAATAAATATAAAAATTTAATACAGGCTGCTCTTGGTGAGTGGCAGATGAGGACTTGCTTCCCAGACAAATTTGCTGGTGCTGCAAATATTAAATGCACCTGAAAGAGTAGCAGGTTGCCTGAGAGCTCTCCAGTAGAGGGATGGTGGGAGATCCAGGCATCTACTGGGTTTTACCATTATGGCATAATCACTGCACTAAAGCCACTGATATTCCTGACATCCAGACGTCTTAACTTCTTATTATGAAGTGAGTAGCATATTTTCCCCACAAAATGGAATCTCAGTGAGGGATTTTGAGATTTCCCACCCCGCCCTGAACAATTACAAAAGGGAAATTAAGTTGTGAAAGCTGATATTTTTATGTGACCAGTTTCTCAACATGAATTAGTTGAACTGATCACTATATTAAACTGCTCTTTGAATAAAAAGTATTTGAGGTATGTTACTTTACCTTTTCTTATTACTTAAATAAGTGTGTATATATATACACACACATATATATAATGAAATATGTGTGAGTATACAGATGGAAAGAGAGAGAAATAACAGATGAACTAGCAAGTAGTTTATGAAAGATGGTTTGCTGGGATTTCAAAAGACTAGATCCTAGTTTTGTGACAGATTTCTTTGGCCCTGAGTGATTTAATGTCACTGATTTAATGTCACTACTTCAGTTTTCCCAGGTGTAAGAGAGAGCAATAAAACCTACCTCACAGAATACTTAAGCATAATCCATTGACTTAATTGAAACATAAGCACAATCTTAAATACTTCACAGAGCTAGTGCAGTATTATTCTTAACATCCATACAAAAAGTGTAACTTCAGTTTTCTTATGCAGTTGTCTTAGCTCAATGTCTTGGGAGCACTAAGATTACATATGAATAAAATATCTTATTAAAAGTCAGTAACCTATTGATTATATTAAGGTCATCACTAGGAGAAGTTATATTTATTTCACTTTAGTTATCTCTCTGTCTTTCCTGGCTGAAATTTTGTTAGGTTTAAAGTCTTTCAGTTTTGGGGTTTTTTTTTCTTGCTTTACTGATGTTTATACTTCAGCAAAATCAATTCAATAGTTTAAAAATGAAAAAGCGTATTTCTAAATACATGTTTCTTAACAGTTTTTTATAAAAATAGATTTTAAGGGATCGGTGCCTAGGAGAAGCAAAACTTTACAGTATTGGTCTGTTTCCTCTGGTCATTCTTTATTAACTACCTTATTATAGGAGACCTTAAAGATGGGATTATAGCACTGATACTTTTAAACAAATCATTAACCCCAAGTGTGCACTTACCATTGTGCTTAGTCTTCACTTAAAGCCAGACTTCACTTACGTGTGCTTACATGGAGTCTGGTTAGCAATTTCCCTGTTGCTATGGAGGCTCCTAGAAGAGGAAGGTGTTGGTAATATTAGAGCAGCCAGGCAAGAAAAGGCATTTTGAAAATGTGTCAATAACCAATTTAGGTTTCAGCCAGTTGGCCGGAGGTGGTTCATCCCAGAAGCAAGCAACACACCTGGCCCTTTCCTTGGGAGAGTGGCACTTGCAGGGGATGCTAGCACTCTGGTGAAAAGGGCTAACTGAAAGTATTCCAGCTGAAGCAGTTGCTCAGATCACCCCTGCTCCACACAGCTGTCACTGTGTTGGAGCTGGCCGGTCACACATCCACTAGCCCTGTCTCTGAGCCAGCTCACCCCAGCCTCTGCCCTTCACCTTCACATCACAGCATCCCCCTAGGCTGCCATACTCGAGCACCTCGCTGGTCACCCTCCCGTGACAAAGCACACACATCTTCAGAGTGGCAGAGAATGGTACAGCCATCTGCATGGAAACATCCCTTAATGGGAATGGCATTAGCCAGAAAAGCTTCAGCATACAAGCAGTGGGGAAGTTGCCCAAGATTGAAGGCTTGCTGGGGATGTGTCAGCTATGACAGGCTTTAAGCATGCTTTGCTTGTGCATATTAACTTTTCTAATGCAGTGTATTAATTCTAGCTTTCTTTTGGATACCTATGTACAAATATCACTTCAGAAAGCTCATAGACAGGTCAGCCTTCAGCCTCCTCCGAGAACAAATGAGCCCATGACATGGGCAGCAGACCCCCAGAGCAGTCATACTTTTTCCTACGCCTCAGAGAAAGCAGTTCCGTGTGCTGCAGTTGCTGCTTGGGACAAGGCAAGTGCAGCTGGCCTGTGTCATGCACCAGCCTGCTCCTTCTCTGCTAGCAGGGGAGGACATGCCAGAACAAGTCCATTGGAACCAATTCCAGTGTATACCAGGATTTTGTGTAGCTAAGGAGAACAGAAACCGCCCACACCATGCCTCTGTTTCCTGTGGGAATACACCGACATTGCTGGGCTTGAATAGATGTTTCTGGCCAAGTTATGGACACTGGACCGTTTCTCATGAATACCGTTATGTCCCTCTGGACTAATATACCCAGTGTGGGCGCAAAGCTCACTTCATCAGTGTTTCTTTGCAAGATCATACAATCACAATGAGAACAAGAGACACCAAATAAATAAAGCAAACGGATATGGGGACAGCTACCTGTGATATAAAGCTTTGAAAATAAGCTAATACAGACAAACCAGCATTGACAGTGACGTGACATACCATTAAGATACATAGTTTAATAATATTTTCAGTATATGCCACTGTGCTAAAATCAGTTTGTATATAAAATCATCTTGACTTAATAACATTGTTATACTGAGAATGATTCTTTTATCCAGGAGTGTCCTGGTTGTATGTGATTGCTCAAAACATCCTGAAGTGGTTCCGTGGGTGTGACAACCAGACAGAAATACAATTCTCTTTTACAGGTGGATTATTCCATAATAGCATCCCAAGCTGGAGCCACCCTCAACAATCTTATGAGCCATGCACAAGAACTAGTAGCAAAGCTTCGTTCCCTGCAGTTTGATCTACGAGAATTTGTATGTCTCAAATTCCTGGTGCTGTTTAGTTTAGGTAGGTACACTCTACTCTTCATACATGAAAGTGGTGTTATTTTTTTCTAAAACATTTGCAATATTTTTCTTTTCTTGTTTTTTTTTTTTTTTTAGATGAAAACCACAATTTTGCAATACATTTCATGAGGTTCACAGTAATCTGAGGATTATTTTTTAATTATCACTTGCAGGAAAATTATGTATAAAGATTAAAAGTGGGTTTCTATGGAAATTACTCCTAGAACCTAGAGAATTTCGTAAAGTATTACAAGCTTGCTGTATTTCTGTATGTGATTTCTGAATATTCCAGAAGAATAAAATTCTGTTAGAAATTCTAGAGAACAGGGGAAAATACAGATTGCCATGCTTTACTATGATACTTAATATAGTTATGTAAAGCAGATGGAGTGGGGATATAGTTGAAATACCTCTCTTTTTCAGCAGCATCTATGGTAAGTATAAACAATCGTCTTTGCATATGATGGCTGTCAAATTAGAACCCATAAATCAGGAAAGTATCTCACAGGTTTTTAAAAGTGAAAGGAACTCTAAAAGTGAAAATTAATGATAATAGCTTTATGACAGATCTAGCTAGGAAATAACCTTTAAAAGGAAGATTGTCTTGTACTAGTGGAGAGGACAGAATGGGAGATACCTATGCAAGACAAATTAGTTAATCAGTGCCCTCCAATGAATCAGTCAAGAAAAGTCACCAGTGCCAGGAATACAAAAGGGCTTAGGGAGATGGATTCCTATAGACTTCATAGGAACAGATTTTTCTGTTTGTCCTCTGTTTCAGGTTTGCACTTTGTTGACTTAAAACTGCTCTAAATAAACTTCGGTCGAGTGAATTTTTATTTACTGGCAGACAGTTGAAAGGAGAGACTTAAAAACATAAATAAGGTCAGATCCAGTCTGATCTCCTCCAGAGCCAAAGCTCTTGTTTTACTCAAAAGGTATTTTGTCTACAAAGGGAGTGATCGGTTGAGCCAAGCACAACAATGAAAGAAACATCAGCAGTGCTGACATTTAGGAATGTTTTTCTTTCATTTTTTAGGTTTTAAAAAAATCTTCAGCAAAGGAATAAAATTCTATAAATTAATTACTATAATAAAAGTGCAATTAGACTCAAGGGAACAGTTTTGGTTACACTGTAACACATCAGTTGCTTTCTTAAATATGTCCCTCCATGTGGTGTTTATAGAATTTGAACCTGCTTTGATTTTGCTCTCATTATATACAGGAAGCATAAAAGATCAATACTTCAGAGGTATAGAACATAGAACGTATAGGAGAAAAAAATAGAATTGTTTTTAAAAACAGAACAATGCTAACAGAATTGACAGTTGTGAAGTATGTACATTCTGAATCCTAGGAAGAGATGATGGATTTCTCTGGTAACTATTAACATTTTGTATTCAGGGCTTCATTGCTTTCTGTCTCTTAGATTCAGCGAAGGGGAAGCAGGCCATCTGCTGCAGAAAATACGTTTTATGAATTAATCTGATGAATATCAAGAATTCAGATTTCCTAATTCCTAATAAGTAGGTTTTTCAGTCATTAGACAGTGGCACAGAAATATCTAAGGAGCCTATAGCTTTCCTCTGACAAAATATTTAGAGGATTCATCCCGCTTCAGTGATATTTTAAATTACCTGGATAAGTGAAGTGCATTTGGAAAATTCTCAGGTTTAGGTGACCTTTTTGTTTGGTGGCTTTCATCGGCTCTTCTAGTACTTTGCAGTCACTTAGGAATTGTTCTTACACCTTTAGCTCTTCCAGTTCTGTCAGGTACTGTGCTCAGCTTCTGAAGCAGTTGGGCAGGAATACCTTGCATGCATGTACCCAGCCAGGTTATCCAGTTTTTCTCTCATTTATGCTACTATAAAAAGAGCTAATTCTGCTGCTAATAGGAGCTTTTTATTTACATCCCTTGCATATAAAAGTTGATGTAACTAAGAAAGCTTCAACACCTTTGAAACCAATTAGTTCATTATTTAGAGCTAGATGCTATTCTGCAAAGAGTAAAATGTAAAGATGTTACCAGTTAATCCACAGGACTGAGGCAAATATTTAGTAAGAATTATGACAAAACTGAAATGAAAAACACAGATACCCTTTCCAGCTAAGTACTTAAGTTTGCACCCAAAAGTATGAATGAATCATCGGGCTGAAGTTAATAAGATACCTCACATCCTAAAAATGAGTCAGGTTTTTGAAGACATTGAAGCTCAAAACAATGCTGGCAGGCATTCGGTAGGGCTGTCAAAAATAGCTAAGAATCAGTTTCTATATAAATCACTTGGTGCAATTATTGTACCTGAGTATTTAGGTGTATTTGATGCATATCTAGATCTCTGAAGCATCTCAAAAGAAAACTGGTCTTAATGCCAAAAATATACTTGTTAATCAAAATATTTCAAAAAGCTCATCTGGCTCTTGTTGGAAATCTGGCCCTGTAATGTTTAATGGAATAAAAAGTACTTTGATACGTATCAGCCTTTTGACATATCTAAGGATGTTCACGCCAGTGTTAACCAAACCAATAAAAACTTATGCTACTGTTCTTTAGTATAGTGCTTGATTGAAAAACAAATGTCTAATATAAAGCCTATCACAGGCTACACAAAGTCAATAATCTGCAGAATTAATTTCTTGAGAAGAAGCTGTTTGTTTTTTATAACTGTACAGATACAAGGCTGCCTTGTAAAGCTGTTTGTTATTCATGGCTGTACCGTATTGTCTGTCTCTTCACAAGATGCCAATCTCCTTCAGGGCAAAGAACTTTGCCTCTGCCTTTTTTCCTGACTTTTCAGAAGTGATTATCACAGTAAACTAACAGTGAAATAGTGTTCAAAACCCAAAACACTTACAATAATTTTTCAAAACAGAATTAAATCATAAGTTTCGCTTGCTAGATTTTAAATGAGAGGGGTAATTTGTTGTTACCTACTCGTCAGAGGTACCAAAGGGTTTAAACAGGAAAATGCTTTTGATTGATGGTAGCATTAAAGAAGATGCTGTTGAAGCTTAGACAGATGCATATTTATTGTAGTCTTTGCAGCTAGCAGTGAACAGCTCTTCCTGCAGTCAAACTGCATATACCCACCCACAAAAATGAGTGATACACGCAGGTACAGGACCTTTCTCAAGTGGGCAATCTAGTCTGTCTGGTCTGGCTAATACTGTCAACTATATAATGGTACAGGTGACTCAGCAGTTACTCAGTAAGCCAGAATAGTTTGGTTTCTTAACTGTGACATCTTTAGTTTAGTTCTATATAGTATTAGTATCTGTAGCATTATGCAGCTTTTAAATACCCTCCATCAGATATAAAAAGCAAATGTCTTTACAGCTAGGTAGTTCTTGCCTCTCTCTATACAAGCCTTCTTTGCTGTCCATGGATCTTCATACTCCAGTGATTGTCTGTCTATCATCAGCAGTTCCTCATGCCATCCTTCAGTCCAGTCACTGCCAAACTTTGGAAAGGAGAAACTCCATCACACCTATTGCTCTCAGCAGATAACCATTTCAGCTGAATCAGTCTGTCAGCATTTGTGCTCCCACAGGTTAAGAAGCCAGAGAACAAATCAGCGCTTAGAACCAGCACAACCATCACGATCACACTGGAGATTACCATCTTGTGCATGGTTCAGACTCAGCTGTATTTTAGATTAACAAGAGCCTTGACTCATAAGGACATTAAAGCAGAGACCCCTTCCTTTACAGCTTCATTGCACCATCAGTGGTCAGTCAGTTACCATGTCAGGACATTGAACGTTTGGCATAATTTAAATTCCATCACACTACTCTGATCTACTTACACGATCTACTGCATTAGTCCATCAGGGATCCCTTAATAGTCCTCTGTGGCAGTTCCCTTGCTGCCTCTACCTCCTCACTACACATAAGCAAACGTATGTTGCTTTCCTCTCTTACTGCACACCAGAACAGCATCCCACAACTGACCCAGCCTAATTGACACCTGAGATCACAGTAAATCAAATAGAAACAGATCCTGTGATCAGAATTGCCCTTCACAGTTTTTGGTTGGGTAGCCTGGTATAACTGCTAAGCCATTTTCTAAATCACTTCTTCCCCTACTTGATCTCTGACGGACATGTCTGAATTCTGTACCAATATCTGTCTTTGCTGCAAATGGTACACTAGATGCTGATTAAATGTTTTATTTGAAGATGAGCTGGACTGCTGAAGCTGAAGCATTTTATTGGAAAGGAGCAATCCATCTACCAGCATGATTTATTTGAAAGAAGTCTTCTGTTTAGGTGGCCTAGAAATAGCAGTTTCTGTTATCAATCTCCATTTCAATTATCTTGAGCTATTATCTTGCTTTGAAGTGAATCAGGACACCAGTTCTGACAGCAATTATCCTTGCTTACCTTTCTTTGACCTAGATTTACATCATATTTGCAAACCCCAAAAACATGTGTTTTCACATGTACAAGTGTTCTTCCCTTAATTCTAACTAAAGGAATGAATCATAGAATCATCATAGAATGATTTGTGTTTTAAGGCACCTTAAAGATCATCTACTTTCCACCCCTCTGCCATGGGCAGGAACACCTTCCACTAGACCAGGTTGCTCAAAGCCCCATCCAACCTGTCTGAATGAAGGTAATCAGCATGCCAAAACACAATTTAACTCGGGTATATCAGCCATTTTTAACGCTACAATGTGAAGATATGTGAATAAAAAGTCAGTAGCTCAAGAGACACATAAACCTGGATTTTCTTGACTACTTACTTGCATTTGGCAGGTTTCTTTCAAGCAAAAAGAACCAAGACAGAGCCATGGCAATTCAACAACTGTAATAACACAGTTGATGGAAAGTTAATGTCCAGGCATATGTTGCAAAACTGTGAAAGAATAAAGAAGACTTTGACAGATTGGAGTGTTAAACCTATTTTTAACGCTGCTTTATGAACTCATGTTCAAAATATGGAAAGAGCACATCTGAGAAAGATGCTGGTCACATCGCTGTATAACTGTTCATCAGATTCACCACTAAAGGAAAATAAACTTATCTGGCTTTCCCAAAGCTAGCCAAATTGAGAATAATGCGATTTCTTTACCCTAAGCCCAGAGTAATAATATACCTAATTTTTCTATAGCATATACCCAGTAAAGTCCACAGTACACATTATAAACAAGTAGTTTTAAAAATAAATACAAAGTGTTCCTTTGTCTTAAATGCTGGTTTGAATCAAGAAACACTACAGACAGAAAAAACAAATGTGTCAGTTTATCACCCTTTTTGAATTTTCACTACCAAATTTGACATTTGTTTGGAAACTCTTTTCTTTGTCAGAAATCAGAATTAGAAATTAAAAACAAAACTAAACAAAAACAATCAACAAAATCAAACTCCCCCAAAATGTGCTGTTAAATTCTCTAATTCTGGGGCTGAAATGGATTGGCATGCTCCACTGGGCTGAAATCTTGGCCTCACTAGAGACCAAGAGAATTCTAGACTGTTTTTACTGGAGCCAAAATTTGTCTCATTGTTTCTTTTATTTGCTTCCTATCACAGAATAAAGTTCTGATCAATTTTTCAGCAATTAAATGTGCTAAATGACTACATTTAAATGATGCTTGAAGAACCAAATAAATACCTTACACAGGATGTTTTCTATCATCTTCTGATGCAACAGATCTCTTCATTTTACCATCCGGTAGCTTTACAGACTGGTCACTTAACCTGAAATCACCCATTGTTTTCTCCTTATCAAAACTTCCCATTTGTCCTGGTAGTTTTTATTATCTGAACTCAACAAGGATGATTTGTCAAATCTCCCATCAGAGCAGTTTGTAAAGTGAAATGCCAATAAGAAGAAAGTTAGACATCATTTGACCCATGTCCACGCACTTGTCTGCCTGTGGAGCTAAATGCTAGACGAGGCAGCAGCTGACTGGTACTGCTCCCTTATCATTGTCAGGACATAGATAAATGTACTTCATTTAAAAAATGAAGGCTTTATCAATGTACAAATAATTGCAGAGCCACTATTGATCTCACATCTCACTTAACATGAGACGAGGGTCCTGTAGAAATGTTAAGCATTTAATTGCTCTGGATGGCAAACAATGGGCTCTTGCTTAAGCAACAAGAAATAAAAAAGCAACTCAGTTTTCAAATTTTTTGCAGAAATCCATCTAGATCTGCAACACTCCATTCCAATTTCTATTGAATAAGAGGAATATTAGCAAATGAATCTTTCCTTGCTTTTAGACTTCCTAAAGTGTCAGAGCTTACCATTCACAGGACTAGGAGTTTCCCTCTATCAAACACACACCCAAGGAGTATCAGCACAAAGCCTGCCTGTGCTCTGCTTTACCTGGTTCCAGTAACTCACATCACTCCAGTTATGCAACATTCTGGAGCTGAAGGGATAAAAGAAAAAATTGAATTAGCTATTGTACATTTTAATATGCTTCATATAACATCATTGGTATATTACATTTACAGACTAGCCAGAATCTCTGCCTCAGTGAGCTTGTAATCTAAATACACAGAAAAGATAAGAAAAGCACCAGCAAATGATGATGAAACATGGGGCTGTACACATCTCTTCAGTTTCTGCTGAGGGTTCAATTTGGGGCATTGTATATTCAGATAGGAAAACAAGTATATAAGCATCAATGGGAAGTAATGGAACAAAGAATATTGATTAAGTTTTTGTAGTACTTATGATGCTGAAGGGCACACAAACAAAAAGGAGAATGAAATGAAGGAATTAGTGAGGCAGGAGGTTTTATCAGACCAAAAGGAAAACAGAACAGGACTGGAAAATTTTAAAAGAGACAATGAATGCAGGATTATAGACGCCTAAGAGCAGTACAGATATAAATGCATAACGTAGTGAATTTTGGCATGTAGATCTCTATTGCAGCCTTCCTAATAGTGATGTTATACTTTCAACAAATACAGATCTGCCTTTTATGCTCTCTGTTTAATAAGACTGAGACTGCACTGGCTTTTCAAAGCACAGTCCATGAAACATGGAAACTTACTAAGAACAAAAATCAGCCAAAAATCTTCTTCTTCCTCCCACTATTCTGATATTTTAGTATCAGAACAAAAATAATTAAACTAGCAGGTGACTGGCTCAAAACGCAAAAATTCATTCTTCAACACAGAATATTATCCAGCTCTGGCACTCCTTGCTCCAAGAGGTAGAGGATACTGAAAGTCTCTGTGGTTACAAAAGTCACCTGGAGAACTTAACAGAAGGAAAATCCATTGAAAGCTATGAAATACAAAACCTGCTGATTCTGGCTATTGCTAATTTCTAACTGCTGGAGCCCAAGTGACTGCTCCTGAGAGGAATCACTCCATGCGTTTGTTCTTACATTGTTCCCTAGGACATCTGCTCCTGGTCACTGTCAAAAGTAGGACAGTGGTCTAGATGATCCAGAGTGCCAGCACAGCATTTCTCATGCTCTCATTGGGTAGGTACAGGCCATCTGTAGTTTGCAGGGGTGCTATTCTCCTTCCTGTAAAGTGGGCCTGGTGGTTATTTGGGAGGATACTTTATCTTCACAAAGCACCTTCAGTCCCAGGAGCTGAAGTAGGTGCTGTGAATTTGAAGCAAAAATTATCACATGGCAGTCTTCCTTGGCAAGCCAAAGCAAGCCAGGCATGGAGCACTTATCCAGTGATGGACTTGTCATCACAAATGTGGTCACTGCTTACTCGCAGTGACAAACAGTACTTCAGGTGCAATGCAGTCTTCTTCAGAAGTGGTCACTCTGTCCTTTTTTCTTTTTGCAGTTTTTAAATATACAACTAATTTTACATCTTCTTTTACAGATACATTATTTATAATTCACATATATATATGGGCTGTTATTATAAGGTGGTTTTATTAAATCAGTTTTCTTATATTCATCCATTCTGTTACCCAAGTATACTTGTAAGATTGTGTACATGGTCAACACCACTAACGGAGTAGTCAAGGGGTTCTATTCAGCCAGGGCTTTCAGGCTTCCCACATTACATTTGAATTTAGAAAAATACTTACTGCATACTTCTCAAATCCAGTCTCGTATCTCAACACTAATGTCTAACTACAGCAAGCATTGGAGTATAATACTGGCAAAGAAACATTTCCTAAACTTTATGTAATCATTTGGAATTCAGGAAGAATTGATTAGTATTCAGCAGATGTGACTGCTCAATATTTATACCATAGAGACTTGGCAGCAGCAAATAATGGTACATAAAGCTGATGCTTGTCTTAATTAAATGCAGTATAATAGGTGTTAGGAATTTTTTTTCTTAGTGAAGAGAGCAGTTTAGCAATGACCAGATATAACTCATTCTGAAGTTCGGAGTTTAAAACTAATCAATATATATTTATAACAAGGGAGGGACTGAATACAATTCATTATTAGCTGACAGCTGACTAATAGATAAAGCCAAGACTGATTTATAACAAAATATTTGCCCCCCTGGATTCTTGATTATTTTTTGCTGTACTAACAATATTTCAAATAGACTTTTTGAAGTGAACATCTGATCTGCAGATAGGCTGGGAATGAAATCAGAGAAGGTAGAATGAGACCCCTAGCTGGGATGATCCTTTCACTGTGACAGACTTATTAATAGCAACATTTCCAAATTCCCTAATGGCAGGTGATATTTTAAAATGTTCCTTTAAAGTCTACAATCTACATATGTGATGATGTTTACTGGTGTTGACTAGCAGACAATACAAAGGTGACGGGCACTGTTCCAGCACACCTACAGACTAGGCTTGTCTGAAGTTTCACAGCAAAAAGTTTTGAGAGGGAATATGAAGAAGGTGGCTAAATAGATCTGGCATATTAAACATAAGTGGCAGAGCAGAGAAAGCAGAAAAGTACTTGGTTGGGAAAGGAGGTGAGTGGGAAATGGAGATGGCATTGCAGGCAAGCTGGAGGTAGGGGATGACCTTGTGATGCTCACTGACTGATGATAGGCAAGGAAGGAACAGGTAGAAGACTGAAAATGAACGCAGTTTATATCTGATGTATGTAGGAAAAAGAGAAGATGCAAAAAGATAAGGAAACAACGAGCTCAGAAGGGTATCTTGGCAGCACCATTTACCAAGGCCAAAGGAAGAAATGCTGTGTAATTGATAAGTAATATGATGAGGCAACATGGTATTTGTTAAAAGTTTAATCTAGTAAACAACGGCTCCTGTGCACATCCCATGAAGTCATTGAGAACACATTTGCAGAATTAGCTATTTAATACTAGTTTGGGATTAATTGTATTGGAAATAGACAAATTTAAAGGTGAAGATCACTGTCTTTTTGGAAGACCTCACCTCTGGGTATGAGGGAAGCTCTGTTTCTTGGAATCTGAGACCAACACGAGCACTTCTTTAAATTAGTAGGATACAGCTAGGTCAAAAGTTATAGACTTGAGGTACAACTGCTGGATGATATCTATGGCTTGCATTGAGCAGAAGACTGAAGGAGGTAATGATGATGATGATATGGGTCCTTTCTTGTACCTGAATCAGTGAGAGTAAATTTCATAGGAAAGTTTAGCATGACTCTCCTAATTTCACAGTTTTCACAAATGTTTCTCCATTAGCCAAGTTTGCATTTGATAACTTTTAATGTGAGCAGTTGTCAGCAATGTATATAGTCCCTTGCTGCTGCATGTCCCACATTGCCTTGGAAACTAGGGATAAATCTCTTATTAAAGATGAGGGCCAGGAGAACAGTTGAATAGCCAGTCTGCTCCTGGAACATTTAACTCTTCTCTGGGTCTCAAGCAAAGCAGCCAGGCTACTCCACTCTGCCACTGGAAGAGCTAATCCACTTTTCTACTGTAACCCTCTGGGAAAGCAAAGCAAATGAATATGGACAAAACCTCATTTCAGAATCATCTCATGAGGGACTCTCTTCTTTAATGGAGCCAGCATTGCCCAACAGAGAAATCAACCCTATTGTCTCTAATTCTGCTCCTGACTCCATTACTAACTATGGAGCTTTGAAGTCTCTTAAATGATATCTCAACTACCTTATCTGGTAAATGAAAACAATAGTTATCTGTCTTTGTAAATACTGGTGAAATCCAGAGTATTAAAGATACTACAACCAAATTGAAACAACGTTATTTGAAATATCTACTGATAACATAAAGACCATTGTTAAAAAGAATCTGATTTAAAATATCTTAAATAGATTTTGAAAAAATTTGATCCTTTCCTTTATAAATTACTCAACTTCAAAGTAGTTCCTTGGTATATATTCATATTAAGGTCTAATAATTTGCAAAATATTTTAAAATTCATTTTTGAGACACTATTTTTAGAAGCAAATTTTAGCACTTTAGCACATGTAGGACAAAGTAGATTTTCTTTCACCCTATTCTTCAATTTCTCTGCTTTTTCTGATTTATTTCTAGAGAAATGAAAGCAGGCATATTCTCTTCCCCTTATCTCAAAACCCATAGCAAAGCCAAACAATTAAAAATCAGTCCTTAAATTTCTTATAGATGCTAAATGTTGATGCATGGAGTGACAACCTTGATAAACAACCATGTTCTTCTGAGAATACTTTTTCAGTGAGCTGACAAGTTTTTGCCCAGGCTCCCATTCAGGTTCCACAAATCCTGCAGGCAGTATGAAAGAAAGTAAGACAGTGTCTATCTTACAGGTATCCATCTTCATGAAATCTCCAATCAACTATTTCCGTGGAAAAAACAAACAAACAAAAAATCCCCCCCACATAAGATAAAAGGAATAAAGTACAAATGCTGGGAATATAAGCCACAGTTCAGAATTAAACCAGCATTTTTAACAAATAAATCTTTAATAATTCATCTCAGCCCTGGGTGTAGGAGTCATGAATGATAAAGTTCTTGAAGGAATTCCAGAGATAGCTGTCCGTTTCATGGCTGATTGGGTTTTTTGCATAAACTACACTAAATTATAGAGGAAATTTAATAATCACTGATGATTTGTCCTGATTTTATTTCATAAAATGCAATGAATATTGCAAATTCATCTCTAATGTCACAGTTGAGTACAAGGGTATTATTCAAGGCACGAATTTGATCCAATCTGATCATTACTGGTTATGTTTTCTGCTTGTCTGACAGCTGCGAGCCATGGAAAAAAAAAGCTTCCCCATCTTCAGCAAGTACTTCTTTTCATGTTGTTTTTTCTAAAATGCATATTTTACAAGGTTTCGAAATAACAATAGGATTAGATGCTTGAGAGAAAATTAGGTCATATATTTGTTAGATACAAATCTTGCAAGTAATTAGAAACATGGGTATCAAACACTATTTGTATTCTGTACTGCTGCCTTTGTATGGAGACAGTGGGGATTTCAGAATAACCCAATCAGTGTGCTCTGCACTTTTCCTCTCTCTAATATGTTTATAGAGTGCTAGTAAGTAAGGCTTTTAAACAGCTCCTGTAACGGTGAAAAATTACCTGGAAATAACCCACATTTATGTGTGTCTCTACTTTTAGAACTTCATATACATTTTAGACATTTAAGGTGTAAGTTTGAATGTATTTTATATTATTATATATGTAACAGAGGAAGTCTGTGATTATACAGAAATTTTTTAGCTGCTGTTGGCAAAGATGTTTAACATCAGTGGCCACGACTGTTAGCCAAGTTTCCCAGCATAACATGGGAACACATGGCTATATATTAAGATATAGATAAATGATTTAATATCCTTAATCTTGAAGCCAGTAAGGCCACTCTGTGGTCTTAATTTGAATGTGTGTTGAAAAGCGGCACTGAATGAAGAACATGCTAAAGGAATATAATGGCTAAATCCACTTTGTAGTTGGAACAGACAACTTATTAAATACATTTTAAGCTAGAATATATAGACTAAAAACTGCACCTCATGTATTTCTACTTAAAAAAAACACACTGCAGAGACTCTTACATGAAAGTTTTTATATGGGTGACTGCTGGCCATTTATTGAAGACACACTGTAGACTAGGCCGAATTCCCCTCGTTCTCTTCTCACTTTGCTGCTTATGCAAGATTGGACACTGGAAGAGAAACAAAAGCAATGTCTGTCTCTGAGGGAGTTAAAATAGGGAGATGAAATACCCTAAAGAAACAATGACAAGAAATAGCAGGAGAATTAAACAGGAGGCCAGGGAGAAAGACAGGATCTGCAAGAGTGATGGGAAAATGAGTGGCAGAGAAGAGGATATGTGGGCAGGCAGTGCAGGAGCCAGGAGTGGTAAATGAAAACAAGGGATAGCAGTGCTGTGGATCAGAGGAACAGAGAGAGACCAGAGGGCTTGAGATAGGAAAGGAGTGAAGAAAACAGGGGGAAAAGGCCAGGAAGGAAAGAGAAACCATGGAACTGTGATCAAAGCCAAGCCAGAGGTGGAGAGGGAGGAAATAGAAGCAAACAGGAAAGAAACAATGAAGAAAAATTCAGAAACAAACTTTATGGCCCAGCCTTGAACACAGCTGTGATCGTGAATTGGGAGGCCGA
>NW_009915111.1:50359-51196 GCF_000696875.1 Nestor notabilis | reverse complement strand
CTCTTTCCCAAGCTCATGGCTTGGATTGTGTCCCTATGACTTCTGCTGGCAGGAAAGGGGATGGAAGTGAAAACTGCAGCTCCTTAGGCTCTGTGTTGCTCTGGTCCTGTGCAGAGCCATCAAGCATGGGACAAACTGAAAAAGTAAGCACCAAAACAGTCCATATGGCTGGCAAAAGTTTAATATGCACAAGGCCATCCTCCTAAGGATATTTTAAGAGATCTTCTTTATAAGATTATTCAAAGATTAATAAGGAAACTCCTACATTTAAAATCATCTCCAGTATTGGGAGTGATTGATGTGTATTCTAAACATATTGCACCACACCTCTGCTTGCCAGGAGAAGGAAAGTCTCACCTCCAGAAAGATTTCAACATTTCAACAAGAATGGGGAATGTCACTACAACAGCATCTTTCCTCTCTCCCAACAACAAAAATTGTAATAGAGATCAGTGAACTGCTCAAGACAAGATAGACGATGCTGTCCAGTCTTTCGCCAGGGGAAACCCCATAGCCTAGCAGAACAAATGATGCAGACAGTTCTCTTCTTTAGAGAATGGAGTCACCAGCAAGGTTGTGAAGGACAGTTATCAGACTTGCATCCCCTGAAGAAGTGCTGGAAAATAACATTGCACAGTGAAAACATTCTTTCAGAGAGGAACACTGCTAAGAGGTTACTGTGGGAGTGGTGTCATCCAGACTGCACGCTGTTCTCCAGCTAGCCAGCTCTTACCTGCATTTCTTCCTCTCTTTCCTTTTTGAGACAGGGAAAAAAGACCCTTACAATTAATTAAAGCCACAGATAAAACTACCAGAGATAAGCCAGGGATTAAAGAG
>NW_009915111.1:8554-50328 GCF_000696875.1 Nestor notabilis | reverse complement strand
ATTCCTGCTAAAAATTCACTAGACATGCTGTAAAATTTAGAAATTGCTGTACCCCTCAAAAATGCAGCAGAGAGAAGCAGATATTTAAAGAGCTTTCAATTACTTACGTGTCTTTGGCTCCCTTTCAGGATGCTGTGGAACTGGAAATAGCCATGGTAAATGTATTTTCTCTGCATATGCCTTTCTTGACAAAACAGCTCCAATATTTTGATCTCAAGAATAATCAGCTCTTTTGCATTTCCTTTTCAACTAACTGCATACTTTTGCAAGTTAAAAATTAATGACAACTTCTCTTCCTCTTTCTTTCTTTTTTTAAACAAAAAACTTCTGTGCTCTTTTCTGGAAAAGAAAAAGATATTCTTTTTCCTACAACCTTTAAGTACTAGTCTAAATAGCATCCAAACCACTCTTTCTCCCTCCTTCTACAGTAACACACAAAACGAATTCCACCACAACAAAACAACCTGGCTCGTGGTAACCATTATTTCGAAGATGAAACATTGTGTTGTGTCCTTTACCACTATTACAGGCAGTCAGTCTGTTAGAACATATCGGGCGATTATAGGCTAGTCTTTTCAGAGAAAGCCATGGGTTTCAAGTTAGCAGTAACCATCTATCAATTCTTGAGATTATGCCATGATTTACTGTAACAGCATCATGTATTCTCTGATTTTCTGCCTCCTGTGAATCATTGTGCTTTCCTTTTCTATTGATGTATCAACTATAATAGTTACAAGCAGCCACAGAAAAATCAATAGTGAACTTTCATTACTGTGCACATAAAGAGTACCATGCTGTGAGAGCACCTCACTGTTAAATAGTCACCAGCACTAAGGTACACTATAAATGTCTGTTATTTTGGTCTAAATGAAGAATGTCTGAATTGGAAACAACAAATATGTAGGATTTTTGACACCACTGGATTCTATATCAAGTTTTTCCAGTATGTGATTTTTTTTCCAGGTGTCAGGTTTGATTTGTATTTACTGTACTGAGATCTGTATATTTTTTTTTTAAACCAGAAGCTGACACAGGAAATAAATATCAAAATAAAGAAAGTATTGCTGGGCTGTGCTTAGCTATAGGCTCATTAGGCTTGGTTGAACATAAGTGGTAAGAATTTTGTTGATCTTTGTTGAACTAGTCTGTATCTTACTAGTCAAAGTAAAGTGTTTAAAGTGAACAGACCAATAATCTCTATGTTCAGAGAATAGAGGTTAAAGAGGTACTACAGAGGTGCTCTTAGGATGAGGCACTAGGAGAAGCAGTGAGTTGCTTTTCAACAGAGTTTGGAAAAAATAGTGTATTTTTTCATTTAAATATAGTGCTTTGCTTCTGGGAACACATTAACTTCCAATTAGTGAATATAAATGAAGAAAGGCAAGAACAACAGCTCATTTATAGCTATAAATGCACTGTTTATTGCTGAATACCTTAGATTTAAAAGCCTCTGAATTTCAATGAAACTAAAGCACAAGGATGCCCACGTGTACTTACATGAATTGTATCCCGCCAATGCATATCCCACTGTCTGCTGGGGCAGCAAGGTTACAGGAAAGCACTGTTTCTTGGCCTGGGCATAACTTTCAGGAAAATTAACCTTTCAAGTAAGAAATCCAAATTTTTTTACAATTTTGAGAGTACTAACACATGTAACTTTTACCATAACATGAAAAACAGAAAAGAAATTCCATTCCAAATGGCAATTCAGAGTCTTTCAGTAAAAAAAGTATGTATCGGTGGAGAAACACCACTATAAACAAACGTCTTTGAAGAGCACAGTGAGATCTAGATAGAGCCAGCCTTAATCCAGTGAGTGTTGATTTAGGTGGAGGCAGAGCCAGAATTAAAAATCCTTCCAGATTTTCAGCAATAAAGGTAAAATCCACAGTCTAATTCAATAAAGAAAGCATTTAGGGCCTTGGCAGAGTGTTGCTGGGACCCTGAGATTGTATGTCACTGGTACAGCAAGCCTGGCCAGGGCAGGAAAAGTGGAAACCTCAGTTTGCAGGAGGCTGAGCTCCCTCATGTTCCTAAGCCCCTCTGTGGACCATTGCAGGAGACACTGCACAGTGCCAGAGGTGCGCTCACTTCCGTCTGGCTTGTGGCATCAGGAGATCAAACTACCCCTGCCCCTGCGCAGGGAACATGAGTTTTTTGTCATCATCTTAGGGGCAGCTCCGGCCAGAGGCTAATGGGGACTTGAAGACCCTTAATTCATGCACCTTATGTTAAACCTACTATGATGTCTATGGAAACATCCATATCTGACCAAACATTTGAGTCTGAGCTGAGCAGTGAGCACAAATCTGGAGTTTACCAGACTTATTTCTGCTCTTCCTTAGTGAGCAAGTGAAATGTTACAAATGCACTGAGGCACTACCTTATCTGAAAGCATCCAGTCCTTTCTGATCGGGGTTTCTTATCAAGAAATCAGAGGCAGATGAGAAATAAAACTCTCTTCTAAGAGCCTCGTATTTGAAATGCATGTGTAAGAATATTTTCTTCCACATTTCTTAAGAATATTTTCTTACTCCACGCTTCTCTACCTTGTTTAACTGATGAGTAACCATGTTGACAAAGGGACTTTCAGGTGGGCTTTTCTTTAGCTTTCATATTTGTATGTTTAAAAGTGTAAGCAACGAGGACAAAGATCACTGGTATACACATCAGTGTATTTGGGAAAAGAGTCCCAACTCTGACACACATCTGGGTGCCCCTCCAGCATTTCCTGCCTGCCAGCCCTGACACTTGCAGAGTGCCAGTGTATTTGCAGATGTCCCCATTTAGGCTTCTGTCACTCTCATTTGCCAAACCACTTCCACAGCTAAGCACAGACGTCACAGTAAAAAATGAAACTTGCAACTTCCACTCACATCAATAGGCAATATCAGAAACAATATGTTTTGAAATACCGCAGCAGAAAATTACTTCGTTGTGTTTACTGTCCATGAAAACATGACTCAAAGTACAGGAGAACAAAGTGCTTCTTTTCACCCCCACCTAGCAGGAGGCCAAGCAGCCTGGGCTAGCCGGAAGGATAGGGGGGACAGGGCAGGAGCCCTGTCTCAGGGCCCCCAGTTCTGCTGTCACTCAGTGAGGAGCTCCAGTGCATGGTGCATTGCATTTAAGCAAATTCATGGGCTGTTGCAGTGAGGTGTGGTAATGATCTGATGACTGATAACATGTATACGATGGGACCAAACTCATCATCCCTTTTCATCTAAGCCAGCAAATTTTTTGTCAATGCTAATTTGGTAGGGAATTGAAACAGCTGAGAGACAATGGCTTCAATGTACCATCAAGGGTCTTGTGAGCTGTCTGAGTTACATTTACATAGCAAATAATTGTAACTGCCCAAAGTAGAGTCTAACTCTTCTAACTAATAATAGTAAAATTCGGATGTTTGGCTAATAGGAGTCATATATTTGTTTCCACTGTAGTTCCACAGTAGTGCTTTCAGCATTGAACAATTAAATGAATGCATATTGCTTTATATTATTCCAATACAATTATATAAGTAAACAGGTTTTTTAACCGATTTCTATTTCCCACACCTTAAACAGGCAAAGATGATTATCTTTTTCATGGTATTTCTAAACTAGAATCAGCTTCCACTGATACAACTTCAGTGAAAAAAGAAAACCAACCCTGTTAGCACAAATATTGACACATAGAACTAGTAAAATCATGTATTTAAAAGTCTCAAAAACCGAGGAAAAACAGGTTTTTGAAATCAAAATGTCTTAAAGATGACTGATTGATTGTCTCACACTAAGCCTTGTCTCAAAATAGCACAAGGCTTAAAACTCTTAATTATTTGTCAATTACACTGACAGCAAGTCATTGTGGAGTACTGTTCCTCTTATCACTAAAACACCTTTGCTTAACTATATTTCATTCTTTTAAAGAGAATATATTGTAATAATTTTTGCACCTGTGGGACTTTGGATCTAAACAAAAGGATGAAGCCAAACAAAATTCACCAAGTAATAAAAGAGTTGTATGAAGGTCTGCCCTTCTCTGGAAACCACTATAATGCTATAACTGGCTGGTCTAATATTTTTAACCAAGTTCAAAAAGTTTGAAATACAATAATTAAATGCAAATACAGTCCTGATCCCAAAGACCAGAAGAATGCCTTTAAGCTAGTATTTATAACAAGAGCTATTCGACTGAGCTCTCTTGTAAATTTTATCATACCTGAGGCAGTTTTCCTCAGTCGATTAGCTGGAAAGCTGAATATATCCTGAGGCAAACCAGACATCTAGTACAGGCTAAATTCAACTACTGGAGCTTAAATTTGGCTTAATATATCCCCACTTGGATCTGCCTGTTTAATTCTCTTTCATATGATAACGTTGGTTTATTCATAGTCTGGACTTTCCACCTGAACAAACTGTACCTCATATCTCATTCTAATGGAATAAGAAAACTTTGCAAAAACCACAAAAGTTCTTGACTGAAAATCTAATGCAAATTTGCGATTAAAAACTGTTTTGTAAAGTGACTACAAGATTAGTACAGAGAGATTTTCCCCTGAGGAGTACTGCTTTTTATGATCATGCATTTTTTATACTCTGCAGAGACAGATGGGCTTTATAAAAGGATACAGCCTGATGCTCAAAAGGGTTTCAGTGGCAGCTGCACTTCTGTGTTTTAACCACAGTAGAAATTTATATTCAATATTTTTCCAGAAAATATTTATATTTCTTCTTTTAGGACTATATCACCCACTGCTGTAGTTGCAGTGGCAGCAGTAAAAATACCTCTGAGATTAATCTGACCATTATTACCATTTTAAACAGTACTTGAGTAGTAGGAGAGGGATAGAAAGGGAAAGAATAGGTAATGTGCAAGCTTCTCCTGAGTGCAGTAAATCCAATCACTCAGAAAAGTTGCAAATGCCTAAGTGAAAGCAGAGCAAATATTTTCCAGATAAAAGCAAATCTTTCAAAATTTCCCTTCCTTTTTTTGTCTAAACATTCAGCTTCTTTTCAGCTAAATAATAGATTGTTTCTTGCTCCTCTCTACATTATACCAAACTGTCTATTACTACAAGTTGCATATAACACCCTTTCTGCCTCAGTTCATAACTTCAAGGATTTTGTATGATGTCCCTATCACCATTCCCAGGAACTTCATAAATATTTATGACATCTTAAACTATTCACACCCTACAAATTGTAGACAGTGACAGCCAATTCCCTAAAACACCAACAATCCTGTATTGTTCATGTGCTATTGAAGATTAAAATGATGTTTCAGAAATTAACTAGGGAAAACTTTAGGTTCAATAAATTTACTATTTATTCTATTTTTCTAAACTCTTAGCTGAAGCCTAGATTCTGCTTTATTCAATTGTGATACTTTTTTCTAGTAACTGTAATGTGATATATGCTAGGGCTATGGCTGTATATTTGCCTGCATTTAAGCATATATATATATATAAAAGCCTGCTGATAGCATGGTAATTAACATATTAGTTTTCTTATCTGTGCTTATTCCAGCTGAACATTCAGAAGACAAACATTTCTAGCCCAGACATATAATATGAACCTGGGATTAGGTAAGGAATTAGTAAAACTGAGTTTTGACTCACGTTCTTTTTCTGTTTGTCTGTGAGACCTTCCCTAAATCACTTCTGTCCCAGTTTATCAGCGTGTGCTGGCATACAAATAATGACCATGGCTCCAAAGGATAGTGGTTCCACAATTTTCCCCTGAAAAAGAGAGACCTGGATTGAGACATTTTTTCTGGGATCGATCTGCCACTTACCTTAAGTGGTCACTAGGTCAAATATATAAACAAACATGGGAGCAGGATCCAGAACCCCATGTCAGCTCACCTTACCAGTCCCTTACCATCAGACTACAAAGGCAAACTATAAATCTGGGCATAAATCACTACAGGTTATTTTTTAGAATGCACCAGCAGAGCTTCAACCCAGACATCGGAGCCCGCTCAGGAGCACAGCCTGTAGCTAGCAGTAGCTAAGACCACACACTAGCATGGTTGGAGACTCCAGTTGTTTTGGGAATTTCCTTGAAGACACATCAGAGCAAGTGCTGTTCAAATTCCTGTTTCTCTGTCACATCTTCAAAGAAAACAACAGCTACACTCTAATGTGAAACCTAATCCTATCACTGAATGCTTAAGCATGGATTAGAATACCTACAGAATAAGCCGTGAGGCAATGGACAGGCTGCCCTCTGTCCCAGATGAGCAAGAGGCAAGCAGCATGTTGCATTGCTCACCCAAAGCAGAAGCAAATCTGGGACATCAGCAGGGACATAACTCCAGTCATAGAGGAAGCTTTAGAAATTGATCAAAGTTCAGTGGTACTAGAGTTTAGGCATGGCTAAGATGAAGTGTCAGCCATGGAACCACTGCATGGAATGTGGTACCTGTGGTCTGTCCAGCATCTTGCTGAGCTGAACCATAGTTTCATCAACCAGCTATCCCAACCAGCTCCCCACACCCCTGGCTCTGTGGCTGTGCCTGCCCATGCTTTTCCCTCATGAGTCTCAGTGAGAACCACTGGACTTTGTATTCAAGGGCGTAGCTGGCTGTGGACTTTGGGCCAGGACTTGCAAGCAGCTCTTTCTCCGAAGAGGCCTGGCTGCATCTAGTTTTATTGTGTTTCAGCGATCAACTTATCACATATTGCCTTATTTTGGTTTGCCAGGACAAGACTTGGGTGTAGATTTTGTTTGTTTGTTTAACTTTCGAGTCAATAAATTCAGGCTGAGCTGTTGAAAGTCAGGTTGGTTTATTTTCCTAAGTGATGACTCAGTAATTACACCAGTCATAAAGATTCAAGGAATAAATTAGGCTTTGCCCTTTGTCTATACTGGCACTGCAAGAAGAGTCGCACAAGGAGAGGAATGCAGCTTATTTCCCCATGTCTCCCTTTCCACTGCAGAGCTAACAGTAGCAGAAGCAGCTATAAAATTTTTCACAAAAGTCTTAAACATGGTTCAGGACGTGATTTTCTCAGTAAGAATCTTTCTGGAATAGAAAAATAAATTTCAATATTTTAAATAGCAATAGAAAGAAGCCTACTACTATAAAACAGCAACAAAATATGATTTAGTTGAGTCTAAGTTGTTCTGAAACAAACCAAAGGTCCATCAGGATTGAATATAGAGGGAATGAAAAGGGATTCAGACTAATAATTACAGCTCCTTCTCTCATAAGTATCTTATTCTTACTTTAAAATACATATGTAATTTTGCCTGATAACTTAGGCATGAGTGAAACACATTTCTCTAGAAGAATTTAATCAAGATTTTTAAAACAATGTGCCCATTATCTGATCCTATGTTCAACTGAAAATGAAAATTACTTTATGACCCTAATAAACAGTCAGAGATTGATCATTGCAGTGTTACACATAGCTTAACCACTGCCAAAATATAATCCTTCTAAAGACAGGAAAAGTTTTCTATGCATTCAGTTTGGACTTGGAAGTCTTAAGAAAAGTGATTTCTGTTGTTTTAACACCAAGGTTTTTCAGGGTTTGGAAAGTGCTAAATACAGTGCCTTAACACTGATTAGCAAATACATCTATCAGGAATTGTTTCCCATGACTTCTAAGTGAATAATATTCAGCACAACCCTACTGTAATAAAATTGAGGAGAATTTTGCAGTAAGGAACCTTATCTTTACCATAAATCTTCCTTCATTATAGCATTTTGTCTGTCAAAGCTTAGCTATAGAATGGCATATATCTGCCTTTGTGACAGATGTGCTATATGGAACCACTGTTGTTGCTATTAGTTTCAATGAAGGAGAATTGTGGGTAATTTTCAGAGATTGGCACTTTATCAACCATTACTACTCTTGCTGTCAAAAAATTTTCAATCACACGCCAAAAATCTACCTGTGTTTTAAGTCCTGCAACCCACAGGATTTGTGGGGCTAGCAGAAAGTGGTGGTGGTGGGGTGAAATAGGAAAAAGCTGTGTTTAAATATAGGAAGGCTTAGTAATGTCACCTAGTCCTGGGTAATCCCCTTCTTTGAACTACTCTGAGGGAAAAGCCTTCCTCAGAATTAACATATCCATCCTCAAGGTCAAATGGGAATGACCTCACACCAAAACCCCTGATGGGAACCCCAGCTCTGGCCTGAGGAGGCAAGTTGTATCTTTCCCTGATAAAACAGCATGTTTCTAAGCAGAGGAAATGCTGCTTGTTAGGCCATGTGGAGAGAATGGACAAACCTCTTGGATGGTGAGCCTGAAGGCCATCCTGGTCAAAAATAACATCACTAGGGTTTGGAAGACAACATATTTTACCTACAAGTTTAACAGTCATTTCAAAGAGCTGCGAAGTGTTGGGGCCCACTGGATTTTATGAAGTCCTTTAATGATGGAGCTTATCAGCCCATTCACGGTGAGAAAGCTGAGCCCCGGGCTGGTATCATGTACTATTTCATGGAGTATCTGCAGCAAGACTGTTTCCAGCCTTGTGAAAGGGAGAAATTCCTCCCCACAGAGAAGCCTAAACACAACCTTATTTCATCCTTGCATTACCAGGACTCGCACTGGTGCAAAATGCAGAGAGGCAGCTGAGCTGTTTGTCTACGTGCCTCTTCGTTGCTTCATATAGAAAGACTATCTGATAAAAGATGCGAGCAGTAGAATTGAACCAGTTTTCTTTGGGAAATATTTGCACTGCTCCTAAGGAGTTACTGTTTTTCAAATTTAAATCTCTCATTCCGTTTCATTTTCCTTTTCAAAATCCCCAGACCAAGGGAAGCTCTCTACAGATTAGCACACCACCAAATTTTCAGTATTTCATGTTTGGAATATAAGAGGGAAAAAATCTCTGTGAAACCTAAATATTTTCCCCCTCTAAAGACCAGACCCATTTTGGGGGAAAATATGCAAAAGTGTTCTCTTCAGGCTGAATGTTGTTTGCAGTTTCAGCTTAATGCACAGATTTATAGCAGATGTAGAAAATAACCAAAATGGGGAGATTTCTGGGAATACTGGCAGACCTTTACTGTGACTGCAGAGCAGATCCTGACACACTGTAGTACTGGTTTTGTCTTAATCGTCAAAAATAAGCTATAGAGAACAAAAATTCTTTGTTTGACAGAAAAGCAATTGCTATTTCTTGTAAAACATATAATATATTCCAGAAGACCTAAGGGTTTACTTTCCAATAAGGATAGAAAAAGATGTGTGCCCCACTGTGAGCCCAGAGTAAGGCTGTTTCATGTAAAAAGTTGGTAATTAGTCCCTGAGTGAATAAAGTAGAAGAGCTAAGAGACTGATACTTACTGTAGCAACACAAAACAGTTTTTCTAGCTGCTAGGTTTTAAAGGGTGTGTGGGTGGGAGGGGGGGAACCCATTCCTACTCGTTTAATTTACAAGCATCTAAACCTCGCAAAATGATTTCTTGCATTAAGCTTAAACATGTGTACTTTAAATTGTTACTAACCGATGTAAAGATTGATAAGAGACATTCCCATTCTAAACAGCTGACAGGAATGAAGAAGTCTGTGAAAGCGTGAAAGACTGTTGTGCTGTACACATCAGTAGCAGCTTTCACGCTCATTGTACACCACTGCCTTCAGGAGACTTACACAAGCATTGCTTGATGTTTTACCAAGTTAACTCCTTAGCATTCAAAGGATCTCTATCAAAAAGGAAGTATTTGGAAAACTAAATCACGTACCTTTAGACAGTTATATAATAAATACTGGGAACAAAACCAAACCCAAACCACAGGAAAATCATCTACTTATAAACCTGAGTTATTATTTAATAACATTTATATCTCTATCAGCTAAATGCAAAGTACCAGAAGTGAAAACTGTATAGCTTTTCTTGTTCTACCTGCAGAAACTGGAGCTACTGGAAATAACCTAATATTCACATGGGGTTTTTTTGTTGTTATTCATCCATATTAGAGTCAGAGTTTTTGATTCTCTCTCAAAAATAACTATGTAATTTATAGTGCAATTATGTGTTGGACAAACCTCTTTTTTAACAATATACAAAATATTATAGATTGACACATGACAGTGAAGCTTTACAGCACATATGCTTTGAGTTCCATCTCTGTGTTCAATTTGTCTTGTTTGCTTTACTGTAGCATTTATTGTTAATGCACATGAGATGAGAGCACTCATCAAAAATCATATCCAAAAATCTTGGTTATTTCAAGATGACTCACTCCAAAATACATAACCGGTCACCAGGTTGCCTCTACCTCCCCCCTGTTATGACTGCAGTATTGGAGAGATCTACACAACAGATGAATTGTGTAGCCATGTCCTAAACTATGATCATTTGGACTATGAGTACCTGGTTCAGTATAGAAGCAGTAGGGAAAATTCTGTGTATTTTCAGTAGTTATCTAATAATACCTTATTTACAAGCACTGAACCTCACCACAAATATCAAGATTTTGTGTAGTGGAAATACATTACAAGTATTTCCTCAGGCTTTAGATGTGGTATAGAAGCCCCAGAACTACTTTTTGTTTGCTGTTAATTGGACTTGGTTTTACATCTGACTTCAGTGCTTATGTTGCAACATATGAATACTTAAAGAACTGTCCACTGAGATGAGAAAAAAAACCCCAAAACAACACAGACCTTCTTCCCCCGTAGTTCTGCAGCATCCATGCAGTTCAGCCAGGCCACGCAGCTGACAAGCATATAGGAACACACCTACTGCCAGAAGCCACAGATCCTGTATATGGGGGTAGTATAGATAAAATATTACACCTCCTTTTGAACTGGAGTATTATATCAATACAGCTGAAGAAAGAATGCGTATCTAAAACGTACGTTGAATTCACCACTTCTGCAGGAAAATACAGAAACTCTGCAATTGTCAGGTTTCATTTCTTCTTGATCTTTGTTGAAATTGATTTTGTGACTTGCCAGTAAGCATATATTCCATGCAGTAACATTTAGACAAAAAGCAAAAATGAGAAGGAACCTGTTTTTTCAAGAAGTCAGCACAATTTAATCTCATGGCACAATTCAAAACAGAGACAGCAACACAAAGATGCCCTTTGAATTTAAAGGGGGTTGAATCAAGCAATAGTTTCTAAAATTTTCTGATGTTTAGTTATTTTTAACAGAGGAAAAAAGTTCAAAATACTGATTCTGAAATCATTATACATTTTATCTTGTTGTTTAACACAGTTTAATCTCCAGCATAGACCCTGTTTTCTGTGGGAATTTCTTATGTTCTATCAATTCATTAGTGATTGCATTTTGCATCCGAAAGCAACCTATTTAAAATAACTGTGATAGTTGATAATGTGCCTTAACTTTATAAAAATATGCTTAGAATACCCAATTTATAAACCAGGTTACATTCACTACAAAATACCTTGGGAGTTTTATGCAGGTATGGAAAAGAATAAACAGCTATATTTTGTGTGAGAAAATGTCCAGTGTAATACATGAAAACATGATTATCCAAAAGATCTCCAGAGACACTAGCAAAGAGACTTTGGATAAATGAGTTTGAATAGCTAAGGGACCAGGCATAGCAGCTTTGAAGTTTCCAGTTCTCCTCACTCTGGATAATGCAAAGTTCAGATGATTCTTGCTGGACAGCCATCAGAATTTAAGTATTGCTAGTGAGTTCCTTAAGCCAGGTAGCAAAATTCAGATGGAGGTCGTGTCCCCAGCTCCCACACAAGCAGCACAAATCCAAGAGCTACTTGTTTCATTTCTACAGTGAAACTGGGAAAGGAAAGAGGCAGGCGGTAATGAGCACAGCAGGACACTCCGCAGCTCCTGCAAGGGTGAACATGAAGTGCACCCGGCAGCCAGCATGCTTCAGAGCAGCCTCTGCTCAAAGATGTAACTCAAGCCCTGGAGGCTGTGCATGCTACTCTGGGCTGCCATTGGGATCCTTCCTATCCTCTTGCCTTGAAGAAGATGTTTGCCTCCTCCAACCATTTCCCTCATCTTCCAGCACACAGTTATGTGCAGGAGCCAGTATTTGCTCTTTTTAAAGCATTTCTAGGAAAAGGTGCTGTGAGACCAAATTTACACAGCCTCCCAGGCTGCTTATGGACTGGGGGACCAGCGTGTGTTCGTCTTGCAAAGGAAAACACTGATTTCCCCTCCAAAGGCTGGCATTTACAATGAATCAAATTCTGCCAAATTCCCCATCTCCTGTGCTCCAAGAACATCCACAGAAGTGCATATTCGTCTCTAGTCAAAGTGGATCATCAGCATAGCTATGCTCAGTATCACCATGCTTTACCATTACAAGAAACTACAAGTTGCAGTACACTACTGATAGTATAAATGATCAAACTCCAACAACAAGTTGTCCCAGCGAGAGCACTTTGATGGCTTCTCTCTTCCTGCATTATAGCAACACTCTATAAAGCAAGCTTTAGAATTGCTTCTGCATCTCCGGACAGGTCAAAAGATGATGCCATAAGAGTAATTTTTACACAGGGAAGCAAACAATGAGTTAATATACTGGCATTTATCTATGACCAACATTTCCAGAACTTGAACTTGCAGTATAGGAACAGAAGATAATCAAATAGAGGCAGAGTGAACAAACTGTACCTGCCTTACTGATGTAAATGCCCCTGTTGTCCAATACCAAAAAAAAAAAAAAAGTCTGTGTTGGATTTCAGAAACCATATTCAGGTTAAAGGGCACCATTCTTAGCTGGCATTCCACCCAAAGGACAATGATTTCATTTTATAAAGATCATTAGTCAGTGAAATATATATTTTAGAGAGTTTCTAGTAGGGAAGATTATTTTGGCAGTCACTGGAGTGTACCAGATGGTTCATTAACATAGGCTAGACAAGTCAAAGGCTTTCAGAATCATTTACAAAATGTCAAACAGAAACAAGAACCCTGTCACTTTTTATTAGAATTAACTACATCATACCCTGGACACAGATTTCACCTTGGGTCAGAAAAATTAATACAGAATTATATGAATTGTGTAACATACTAGGTTAAAGATAGGGCTTCCTCTTGGGACTCATTTGCTAGCAATATATTATGGTCTTCTACTTCAGGAATCCTCAACCTTTCTTTTTGTAAGCTATGAAAAGAGCTGACCTTGCTCAGACTCCATTGGTGTCTAATTGATTTGAGGTATATGCAGAATTTCAACAAGACACTCTGCTAAAGCTCTTTTGTGATCATTTTCCCAGGAAAGTTGGCAAAAGGGTTCACTGAATATTCAGCAGCTTGTAAAGTATGCTTTTGTCAGGAGGGAAAAAAAATACATCCATTTAGCGAAACACTGCCTCCATAAACAGGAATTAAAATGAAACTGAATTGTTACCTTTTTTTTTTTATCATTCAGATGTCAAAAATCTTGAGAACTTCCAGCTTGTGGAAGGTGTTCAGGAACAAGTGAACGCTGCTCTGCTGGACTACACGATGTGTAATTACCCACAGCAAACAGAAAAATTTGGGCAGCTTCTCCTGCGACTACCAGAAATCCGGGCCATCAGTATGCAGGCTGAAGAATACCTCTATTACAAACACCTGAACGGGGATGTGCCATGTAATAACCTTCTCATTGAAATGCTGCATGCAAAGAGAGCATAAATTATACTCATTAGAGCTTCTGCTTTCAAGGAAAAAAAAAAATATATATATATATATATTCTGAACTGCTCCAAGCAACACTAATTAAAATGTGGTTTTAAGACTTCGCAAAATGGTATAATAATCAAATACTAATAGTAAATAAGTGATGTATCAGGGTATTTGTATTGCAAACTGTGAATCATATGCTACACATACATCCCCAAAGGAATCCATGTAGGACTTTATACTGGAGTGAAGTGAACTTACCAAGTGGATACTCTCACCAATGTCAACATGGAAAAGGACAGAATGATTCTTGTATATTTAACTCTGCTGATTGCCAAGATGAAGAAACTTAGGAGAAAAAAAACTAATCTGTATTATCAAGCTAAGATAGTGGGGAATTTGAGTGCACTAAATTCCTTCACTGTATAGCACGACTTCTAAAACAGTTACAACAGATGCAAAGCTGCATCTATAGCATCTTTTGTCATCCTTCCAAGGACCCAACACTTACTACTTCTGTGATAAATGATGTGGCATCCATTCAACAATCTGTAAGAGAGAGCTGGCGTAGGCCATGTGCTATGTAGTATTGCCACCAAATCCTAAGAGGCTGCTTTTGACTGTCAGTCTCTCAGGCCTGCAAATCGCTAATATGAAGAGTCTGTTATCCAGTTAGCCTGACATTCTTAACTATGTTCTGAAGTTTGTTTTGTCATGTGTTCATGTTGTTCTATCAGGCAGTATCCCTCTTCTATTACCATTATCATCGGATAGCTATTAAATAGCTAAGATAAAGACTCCAAAAAAAATTTAGCCAATTCAACTATATACTTAACTAGGGCAGTGCCTAAAACATGGCTTTGCTATGTATTTATGGCCATTTCAAATAAAGGAAATGGAGATATTTTAGCCATCACAAAGAATAGTTTCTTTGACAGAAGAATGAAAAATAAAAAATTAAGACAGCAAATACTGATGTCAAAAAAATAACAATAGAATTAAAAAAAAATGCTTTTAGTGATGCAAGAATGCACAAACGAATTCTGTGACCTGATAATACATGGAGCTTATTAAGAAATTATCTTTAAGATTGCCAGTAATTAAGAAACTAAATTTCAACTCAAACATCCTATATCTAATGAAACTTTCCCCTTTTAAAGTTAAGTAATACACATCTTTTACACAAAGAAAGAAGAGTGATACTGCTATGTCTGTGTAGGCCAAAGTCTGCTGCAGAACAAATATTAGAGAAGAACAAACAATTCTCTCTCTGTCCAAATGAAGATATCAGTATTAACATGTAGTGCCACAGTTAAAAGTCTTGCCTTATTTCATTATCCTTAAAGGTAACTGTGCAGGTGTGGATCAACATTTTAAATAAAGTATTAATCTCTAACACTAACAAAACCATAAGTGTTTACATTCTTTAGGTCCTGTGGGGAAAAAACTGTGATAAAATTGCATAGCAGTGATTTCCTTATTATTTCTTTTAAATTGGTAATTATTTTACCAGTACTTAATTACTGTATGTCGTGAGACACTAAAATCAATAGGGGTATTTCATTTTGACTTTAATTTTTGAGATTATTGGCTGCACAATCACTTGTAGAAACTGTATAAAATCCTAATCCTTTAATTTTTTTCATGAAGATTGCTGGCTTTTGAATAGCTTATTTATATTGTATATGATAGTTTTCACTGTAGACAATTATGATGCTAATTTATTGTTCTTTGGTTTCATCTTTATATAAGATATAGCCAGAATGAAGAAGCCAAATATATGTGTTTACTGTAGCATGTCTTCAAGTTAGTGGAACATAGTTCAGGGACACACAAGGGTCTTTACAAATTGAAATCATTCACTTGATTAAATGTCTGTAAATCTTCATAATCTTATATGTAGTTTATTTAAATCTGTTGTAAATTATGTGAATTCTAGCTTTTTCTGTTTCATGTGAACTTGAAAAGGTCCATTTCTCTTTTCTCCAACCATTCATACATTATATACCAAAGACATCAGTTATTACATATGCATTAGTACGAAGCAGACTATTTTAATCACCTGTATTAATCAGCTCTAATATTCTGTCCATGCAGAGGGTACAAACACAGCAAAGCCTAGTGTCTGCGACTTCTAGATTCCTGTCTTGTATCACAGAACACGTCTTGTTGTGCGGACCAAAAGCAAACCAAGCACCGCTCCCTTAAGTCATCCCACATGGCAGACATGCAAGTGTTACTTAAATAACAGCATTCTACTTCAAAAGACCTAAATTAACAGAAATCAAGGTGCGGGTGGCAACTGATGGTGGCTGTGAAATACATTTACCCATGTGTACAAGATAAGCATGGTCATTCTTTCCTTTTTGAAACAAAGCATATTTCAAGCGTTTGCATTCTGTATTTTCTCTTTCTTTCCTGTTGAGATGCTACAGTGAATCTCACTGAATATTAAGAAAAAGCTTTAAAAGAATGTTGCTAACTGTATTCACAGCACCATTATCTATGAACAGGACAAAAGAATTAAAATAAGAATGTAGAAGAAAGGAACAATTTCTCATACAGTTCAATGGAAATGATCTCAGATAAACTAACACATGTTTGCCCACAGCTGTGCTTCCAAGAATCCCACCAGATTGCCCAAAGTACACAAAAAAAATAAATAACAACAATAAAAAAATCACCAAAAAACTCAGAAACAAACAATACAATCCCCTCCCCAAAAGAACAAAAAAAAAAAAAAAAAAAAAAAAAAAAAAACCCCAAACCCCCCCCCCCCCCCCCCCCCATGTTAATTGTTAACTGCTTTGTAACCAGATACTTACTTCTGACTGCCTTATTGATTACAGGACATATTAGTAAAAGCAGACTAAAATTCAAAGAGTTTGGCTTTGGCTGGTTTATTATAGTTGTTCTGTGTTTGTGAACAGACAATCTGTAACGTCTGACTATTTGTATTACAGATGTTCTGCAGCTGCCTTGGATTTAAATCCATGCAACTCTTAGAATGTGCAGTGAGTTACTTGTTGAAGTTGAAGTTCTCTTACTGTATCGGTGAAATACATATTGTCATGTCAGTTCTTGCCAGGAGTTTCTCATCGCCAATGGAATTATTTTTTTTTCAGTATTTCAATAAATATTGATATGCCCGTGCTGATCACTTTATAATTGTCTTTATAACAACATCATTCCACTGAAATGAAGCACCAGTCAAAAATCTGTGAGTCGGAAGAGGAGAGTAAAATGCAGGAGAAATAAAGGGCACCAAGGAGAATTTGATGTAAAGCAGAAGACACAAATGTAGAGAGCAGCACCTTCAAGAGCTCAGACAGAGATGGTGAAATTGCCTAGGACAAAGCCAAATAAATAAGCTAAACAGATTAGAAAAGCTGAATCTCTAATCAGAGAAGAATTTACCAGCTAATACTTTCAAATTAGTACATTTCATCTCATACTGCATACTTAATTTTTGCTTTACATGTCATCCATAAAGAGTTAAGTAACCAAAGCATCAGAGAGGGAAAATGACAGAACAAAAGAAAATCAGGTAACAGGATCCAGTGAAGCTCAGGATAACCTCTCAGCAATGTAAATATGTGGCAGGGCCACGGGCAAACCTACAGCTTCCAACACAAGTGCCAGCAGAGGCTGCCAAGGAGGCAGATGTTACTGCTACTAGAGAAAAATATTTTCCTAAAGTTGCCCTCTGGCTCATCTGATTGCCATTTCCAGAGACAGAGCTGAAGTGCTCCAAGAGAGCTTGTCAGCGGTACCCTGTTTTGAGACTAAGTCCACCGCTTCCCCTCAACTGTCTGGTAGTGAAAAGGAGCTGTTCTCTGAGGTGCCAAATGTTAATGCTTCCAGGGGAAAAAACAGGGCTATAATTAGTTATTTACAAATCCTTCACTTGAATGAAGGAAAGCTGGTTCAGTGTTGCAATAAAAACAGACTAAAACAAATAGGATTAGGAGGCTTACAAGTGAGGAAAGATTATTTTAACTTTTAAGAATCACAACTGAAAACTATGGTTTTGCCTAAGACCCAGGGGAGATTTCAGGGTTGATGTTTTCTAGATGGTTTCCTTATGAGAGATGTATTTTGGGGTGATATATTTAGCATATACACTGCATGTTTAAATAATGAGGGGATTTATTTTTAACCGATTTGACACTGGTTCTGGAACAATCTGCTGTATGTTTTTATTGGAAACATGGAAAGAGTGAGTTCAATGTAACACAGGTCAAGTCAGTACAATACTTAGTGATCTTGACAATTTCCTGGAATACTGATAAACACTTTTTATTAACCCCTAATTTGAAGCCCATAATCTAGATACATCACAAAAGTTCTAAAGATTTTTCTACCTTCTCCAATATAGTTGCTGTTGTTTTCCAGGGAAATTCTCTGTAGGTGCGTCTGCCAAAATTTGGAATGGCAGATACAAAGCGTGAAACTAACAGCAAGCCAAGAAAATTACAGATAAACTTCTGGAGCATCAGATCCTAGAGCTATATAACCCTGTGATGTTGGCATGAGCCCAGATATTTCTGCACCAGTCCAGTTGCCTGCAAGCCTATAGAGAAAAGATTCATTGTGTAAGGGCAGTTTGCCAGCAGTATGGAAACCCTTTGCTAAACGATAAAGGCAGAAGAGGGCCTGACCCTCAGATGCAGCACAGACATGCCTACCCTGATGTCAGTGGACCCAAGCTGAAGAGACCAATGCTACAAGCTACTTGGTAGATACAGTCTGGTCCAGCACACAACAGTGGGATAAGACAGAGCTTCCCTTCATCAAACATACTTTCCAGACCTCTTATTTTTGCTCCTCTGCAGAGCAATACTCTCTCCAATTTACGGACAGTCTTGCAGTCCAGCATGCAAGCTTGGACTTGCAATACTAAGTGAGTTTTCACCATTGGCCCAGGAAGGTTCTGACCACTATTTCCTACCCTGTAAATTCCTTTAGTCCTATATCAACTATTAGGCTTATGGCAGTTTCTGCTATGAACATCCTCTGCACACCCAAGTGGATAATTCAAGCACAAGATAAAGCAAGATGGTGGAATACAGACTTCTAGTGTTGCCTGTATTCATGGTGGCTCAGCTGTAGTGCCTTGCTCAGACCACTGGTGCCCTGCCTCACTAAGGACTACAGGTTTTAACTTTAGTTAGTAATAAAACAGAGGCTAAAACAAACAGCAGAAAAATCTAGTGTTGGAGTCACAGTTTTCCCCATTCACATCTTGCACTTCCTGTGCTTCAGAATCAGTAAACTCCCTGTAAAAGGGTGAAGTCAGTCTCAGTTTGAGATGCAGGATGTTAGGGCCCTTCCAGTAACACCAATTGCTTGTCAAGCTGCTGCAAACCAAAACCTTAACAGAGCAAGAGCCTCCCTGTGCGGCATTAACATCACTCATGCCGTGACTGATGCTGCTGAATGTTTGCTGGATACTACCAATCCAGGCTGTCAGTTGTAATTACATAGTAAAAGAGGGACTCTGCACCAGAGGGAATAAAGTGTATTTGTGGGAGGACCCCAAAGAAGCCACTGTTTGTACAACAGAAACTGCTGACGGCCATTTAGTAGCTGCTGGCAAGCCTACAGACAGATGCACACACGCCACATGCCACTGACAGGAATTCCTAAAGCACATTCAAACACCCAGTGCTTCTGTTCCCATATAAAATATTTCATGAGGCTCTGCTCCCCAGGAGACACTGAGCTTCAGTCATCCACATGGCTCGATTCCTGTTTCGCAGTGACATCCTTGCACTCGTGTAAGCAGAAAAGTGAGGCAAGCCTTTCTAATCAATACTGTGGTGTTTATATCTTGCACTACATCACTATAGCTGTCCTGCTCTTTACAACTTGATCTCAACCTACATGTATCAAAGAAAGGAAGTTCTTCCTATAGCAAAGCAGCACATTACAACTGTATGTTAAGAGAAGAACTGCCCGCATTTAAATTCCACAGTATGGAGTATTGTAAATGTCTATTATCATCAGCCCATAAACCATAGTAGAAAGTAAAAGCGGTAACAGGGAAGGAATAGCTCCAAAATAAAACAAAAGGTAAGTACATGGACATGGAGGAGACAGGAGGATATTTATGTCTCATAAATATTTAATCTTTATTAACTTTTAATCTAAAGGAAAAAAAATCAATAAAATATGCTGGATTATTATCATTGCTTTAAAGTATTAACAAAGCCTGAATAAATTATTATTTATGTATTTTAGAGACCTGCCATAGTAAGTGATACTGGTTTTAATTTTCATTTAATAAACATAGTTTTATTCCATGGCATGGAATAATTGATTGAATATGTTTAATCAATTCATTCAACTCATGCTGTGAAAAAGGAAGTTTATTATTGGAGTATGTTTCTATTTAAAATCAAACACTATAGCTGCCTCACAAACCATGTCAAATTGTTTTTCACTTTAGCAAATTCAATTGAAATATTCTACAGCAATGTCCTACTCTTCCTATGAGTCCCACAATACCTGGATTTGCTATTGCAACCTCTCCCCAAGCCCTGCATGTCTTTGCATATAGAACCTCAGCTGCTGAAGCTGAGGATGCTGACCCTGAGAAGGTGGGGCTGGGGCACATCTCATGAGTTTTGTTTCTTTCTTTTAGTCCTCCTCCTCTGCTCACTCACATGACTGAAAACCCAGCAGACCTCCCCAGTGACAGCCCTCGTTCTTCATGTGAGCCTCTTGCTGCCTTTCCAATCCTTTCATACCACTCAGATTCCCTTCACCCCAGTTCATGCTACACATTTCTGCTTTAATTTTCCTTTTCTATCACAAAGAAAACTCACAAGTCAACTTTACCCAAGGCATCAAGATTTTTGGGAGAGTTACCTACATGCTGGGGAGGGGGAACAGTCAAGGACACAGTATTGTCTGCATGTTTTGAAGCAGCAAAGTGACCACAAATGTCAAAACAGGAAAGCACTTGGACCTGGTCAGACCAAGCTGAAGAAACCCAGCCAAAAGCAAGACAAGGTCACCAGTTAGTCCATTATGTGATGGCTTACAATGACCAGCTCTACAGGCCTAAATAATCAACAATTCTTTACAAACATTGTTTTTTTTTTCAGGAAAATAGGAAACATCCAAGAATTTTAGTTCAAGAAGAACACATAAATATTAACAGTGGAATCTAAATAGAGGAGCAGCACCAGGGCTAGGATTAATTTTTTTAAGACCATTTTGCTCCAACAACACACTTCACAATACTCAACCAAGAAAACAGCCTTTGCCAAGAAGACGAAAGGGAACAAAAATCTTTCTTTTTAATTTTTTTGTTTGTTTGCTCATAGGGGTTTTTAATGTATCAAACTTGGACCCAACTTTACCCGTTGTGCATCCTTCAGGGAAAAAAAAAACTAAACAGAAAACCCACTGCACTTTCTCAGTGACAGATTTAAGACACCTTTCCTCACTGTCAGAAAAACTGGCTGGTACCTCACCTGTTGTGCCAGGATCCTGAGGAAGTCTGGCGGAGCACCATCAACAGTGTCTCAGGAATGTTTTGCTCAGGGTGGAGCAACTCCAAGGAGGTAACAGGGACACTTGCTGCAAGTGCATGCTGCACAGCCCAGCTGCTCCGTGTGTGATGGCACAGGGGTTGCCTGCCTGTGAACAGATAGAGTTAGGTTTAGTGGGATTGCCTGCTGCTCTACGACTATGTTCCCCTATTTATATACTTGGAAGTAATTACTTATGCAGAATTATTGTCCATTTATTGAGCATGGGAGTTGTGAAATAAACAGCAGAATTTTAATAACAGATATTTTCAAATATTTAGACTATAACTGATTTATGAAGGAATCACTGCACTGATGCTATAAGCTTCACCCAGACTTACCTCTCACCTAATTTGTTAAATTTACAATTTGGCACTGTTCAGAGGTTGATTTCATGTGAACAGCTACACACAGAAATAATATATACAAAACAAGAAAAAAGCTCCAGAAAGGAAGTGATCACTTTAGGGTGATAAAAATCGAGGCCAAGGACACTAGAAAAGCCCTGTTTTCTTCCTGGTAGTCACTTTGTAGTTGTTCTTTGTTTTAATGCCTTCTCATGAAAGCTGTAAGTAATACAATACACACTAGTGTAGCCAGGAAGAAAATGAAAATTTGGTCGTAGTTTAAAGAATTATTTTAGAAAATAATTTTATGCACAGACATAAATACATATTCCAGGAAACAGATAAAAGAGAAAAAATTCTCACCCCTTAAAAAAAATCTGTTCTATTTCAACAGGTCTGTTGGTCATGAGGTATTTGAGGCTCAGATCAGTAATACAGCTTGTATTAAAGATGCTTCCTGGAGATCCAGAGCAAGACAACCCAGGAATCCCTAATTCGTTTCAGTCACAAACTCCTCTGTAATCCTGGAAAATCCCCAGGATGCACTGCCTTGATCTTCCCACCTATAACACACAGCCAAGGCTGACCTACATCCTGCACTGTTCCAGAAACATGAGTACTTGTCACAATAACATTTAAAACCCATAACAAACACGAGAAATAGTTGATAAGTGTCATCAGGACACAAGGTGTTACTGGCGTATCCACTCTGGAGGGAGACTGGCTTCCTCAAGAGCACCCAGGCTGCTCCAGAGGGGCAGCCTTGCAAGGCTGGATTTAACAGGCAGGAGGCAGCTTTTGTGCAGATCTCCTGCATTCACAAATAAAGCCTGGCTTTGGGGATAGTGTTTTATCAACAGACTATCCCTGTCCCAAGGTACTAAGGAAGGAAAGAACCAAAGAACGAGGCAAGCTCTCCTGAGAAGAAACACAAAAGAGGACAAATTCCCTCTTTCCGTTTCAAAGGATTTTTCTTCAAGTTTTTTGATATCATTTCAATCAAACGCAAGCAGAGATTTCACCACATTTCTTCTGAGAATATTAGCCTCTCTAACAACTCTCTCAGTCTCTTTCTCCCCTCTGATTTCCCTAAACAAATGATACACAGTCATCGGCATGCTAAGTTAAGTGTTCATCCCTTAGGTCATTATTTCCACTTTTTAATTGTTCTTTCAGCCTTCTGTAGTATTATTGTTATCCAGATTGTGTTGGTGCTGCTTTCCAAACACAGATGAGTAACAGTTCCTGCCCTTAAGAGTGTACATTCTTGAAATAAACCTTTCAGATTCTCCACCCAAGACAAAACACACCAATTACAGCTGTAACGGTCTTCAAAGGTTTTTCAAACTCTCCAAATTCCTATTTCTGACATGAAGCCAAATAGACATCTTTTATTAACATAAAAGTAAGTGGGGCCTTTTCCAAGAAACTGATCTTGCATTCCAAAACTGACTTTAAGGATCTGATCTTCCTCAGAAATAAAAATCTTTAGTATTAGACCTTTGTCATGCCTCATTCCTGTAGGCACCGTATACCTCGGAATCCTCTTTACAAAAGGATTACTGTGCCCCAGCCCAAGTTGGTTTATGAGCAGCACTTACGTGGCACATGTATGATTGGGAACGGCCAACAATACATTGCTGATGGAAATCATCCTTCTATTACAGGCTGAGCTGTTAAAAGGTAGCTAGCAGACCTGTTGTGCAGATAAGATAGAATGGAAAAGTTAAAAGGCAAGGCTTTTGGAGAAGCCATGCAAAGCCACAACAGAAATGCAAAGAAATTCATTCCAATTAGAGCAAAGAGAGAAGCTGAAAATAACTGAGGATTTTCAATTCACTTCATTACACAAAAGATTTTTTTCCACAGCCCATTCACATAACTTAGGGGGTTTTTGTTTCTGGTCACTCTAACACACTGTAAAATGTAAACTCCACAAGGTAATCAATCCAAGAGTGTGCTTTTCTGCAAAAGCTAGGAGGGAGAAGGATTGCATGAATTCATTAAAAAGAAAAGGAAAAAAAAAGCGGGGGGGGGGGGGGGGGGAGGGGGAAGAAAAGCAGCCCAGATAGGGCTGAATTTAAGAGAACAATCACCTCCAAACATAAAACTTAGCAGTTAGTTTCAGAATTGGTCTCATTCTGTATTTGCTGTTGAAGTTGTGCTTGGTAATACGGACACTGCAAAACACCTCTCCTGAGCACACTGATCTTTGATTAATACCTGTAGGTTTGTAGCCACTGATTCTCATGATGTGTTTTGCTACCGTGTAATTTCTTCTAAGCTACACCATATATACAGATTAAAAAAAGCCTGCTCAAGTCATGGGAGGACATTTTCAACAGCACTTCATGTGTAGAAAGTTTTACTGCTGAGCTTTCGGAGGCATTTAGCTCATCATGCAGATACTCAGTCTACTAGGTTGCTGAACTGTAATAAAAGACATCATTAAGTGAAACATTTGATGGAGGTACTTGGCTCATTGGGTCAGTGGTTATAGTTATAAGGAACTCCTTGTGAAGCTAATAGATAAAAAAATGAGCTCTTTCGATTTCCAAGACCAGCCTCTCTTTTTAAAGAGGGATACACGGCAGTTTCTAGTAATACACATAACAACTTAAGGCATTTTCAGGAAGACCACATGCTGCCACTGTCAGAGATGTAATAATACTTAGGGCATTGGCATGTACAACCAGCACAGGCATCAATAAATCTATGTTCCAAAACTTGCCAGGACCCACATTGTACTGTTATGATATCACTGCTGAGAGTTTCACTGATTTTTAAGAATTCACTCTGCAAATCCAGTGCCACCTTGCAGTGGAGTAGGACAAATCCATTGAAACATACCAGTTACACAATTTATTTCCGAAAGTGAGATAATATCCCCTATAAAGTTACCAGAAGTTTGTGCTTTTCACTCTTCCTCTAACTTTTGTCCTAATCATTCCCCACCTAGCTGCACTCCAGGCCCTCAGACCTAGCTCAGGCCTAACCCAGCAGCCAACACCACCACTTTGCTTTGATTTTCAAGCTTTACATGGAACATAGCCAGCACGAGAAAACTGAGTATTAGCTGGCCAATGTGCAGCTGCTGACTAGCTGTTTCATCACTATAGGTACATCTCCAAGGAAGTAGTCACAGAGGCCACCAGCCTCTTCCGCCTGGCCCACTCCTCTGCTCTGTAACCTCAGAGGACCAGCTGCCCTTGCCAGCGCTGGGCAGGACAGTGAGCAGGGCATGACTGTGCCTAGCTGCATCCGAGAGCCATGGGTGGCAAGGAAGTCACCATGCAGCAAATGTTTTAGAAACATTAAGCCTGGGAAACCAGAATGAATGGTGATGGGTTGGTTAACAATATTTTAAAAAAAGGTGTTGACAATGTAGGAACTAAATCCAGCTGCAGAAGACACAGGGTCCTGGAACACAACTTCCAACTTTCCTTGGAGAAAGGAGACTAATCCGGAAATATATCCTTAAGAAAATTCTGCTTTGGACCTCCTAGATCAGCTACGGGTAAGAATGAGTCTCTTTTCTTCTCTGACACTGACTGAGTTTGCTGGTGAACTAAGCTGTGGGTGATGGAGCAAACTGCAGAACTCCCTGGGAGGCTCCCCACATGCTTTACATTTATTACTTCCTTAGAGAGGAATCTCCGTTTCAGAGGAACACTTGACATTTCAAATACACCCATATGGACTGGATTGACCTGACTGGTGCCATATCATTTAGTAAAGGGTAAAGCAACAGAGCACAGCTCCTACAGCTCAATTACTACTTTTTTCCCCCCTCAAAGTAGTGAATTTCAAATACTGAGAGGAGTGCACTCACTGTCCAGCTTTGGCTGATGCAGCACATAGTAAGTACATCAAGAGTGAAGAAGCAATGTGTAATGTCAAACCATTTCCATGAGTTTTTCTATCACCTTGCCTTAGCAGTGAATGTTTTTGTGTTCAGAGAGGTTGAAATACAGCATGCCTGCAATGGGGATGTACTACCCTCTAATAATACCGCTGATGTTATCTATATGATAGTGGCGTTTTATTGTTTAAATCTCAAATTTCATTCACTGCACAGGAAGCTGTGTGTTTATCACTAGGATGACAAAGCCCTCACCTGACTGAGTACTTAGCTACTACCAAAACATGTGTTTGAAAAGGTTTAATGCTTAACAAAGGAATAGCAAGCAAGACACAGCACTGCTCTCATATTTCTCTGCTACTACCCAGATAAAAGTGTTCAGTTGCTTCATTGCCCCTCGGTTTTTCAGGCTCTGCTACTTTCATTCTTATGCCACATCCTGCCCTAATTTTAATCAGCAAAAGCTAAATAATAATCACAAAATAAAAAAACAGTTTTCTGAGAATCCATTTACCCATCTGCTCCCAGTTTGGTGCCATATCACTAAACCATCATTAAAATACTTTCCTCTAATAGCAGGTCATAAACGACTCCCCAGTCAAAGTCTACAGCTACTTGTATAAAATACGCTGCTATGTTAGAGGAGCACACTGTTTCTTAAACAATTCATTTGCTCTCTGTGGCATGTAAATCCCACAAATAATGAAAATACCCACACATTTCAAGAAGGGGATTTTGTTTCTACTACTGATGTCATCCTACTCTATCACAAAGCACAAATGGCTTTCACAGCCATCAAAAAGCAAAAAAAAAAAAAACCAAAGTGAATCAGTTGATGGAAGTAAACTTTTATTATCATCGAATGGTTCGGGTCAGAAGGGACCTTTAAAGAATGTCTAGGGCATCACTGAGGAGATGCTGAGTTCCCATGTCATGCAGAGTGCAGTAGTCACTTGATGTCAGTCGACATCAAGCTCTGAAGTGGCAAGGACATGCAGACAGCAGCAGACCTTCCCAAGTATGCAGACATTAGCAAGGCAACATCTGTTAGATCTAGGAACTGCTTCTTGTCACAAAATATGCCAAAATGTCGAATCACCTGTGACCTATCACAGCCACTGCTTCTATACTACTTGAGTTGCCATCAACGCCAACGAGGCACACAGGGCCATCATGACTGAAAAAACCATTGGAAAAGGTTTGGGGTTTGCTTGTTTGTGTGTCTTTTCTCTCACTTCTGTATCAGTAACAGTCAAACCTAGCAGCAAAAACCTCTCCTAGGACTTTCATCCAATGAAATGCTCCTCAATGAATTGCACAGGTTAATGGAAAACTCTCACTGCTTCCCAAACTAAATACAAACAAGCCTGTGGTATAAATTCCCTTTCTGCTTAACAGAGGAGGGCATGAGGCCCATGTACTAATCAGCTTCCTAGTCCTGAAGCTAGAGCACAACACTGGAATACCAATTTCAAAAATATCAAGAGTGACATATGAAAAAAGATTAGAATCATTTTTTTAAACATAACTTTCCTCATCATTTTTTTTTCCCTAGACAAATTACTTCTCACAACCAGCTTCCCAAGATTTTCTTTAAGCTCCCCATCAAGGCTTTCATAAATAAGACAAAAATATTATGCAAAGCCAAGGTATGGTCTTAACTCTGGGTTAACTATGGTCTTCTTATCTGGCTGGGCTTCTCGAATGGCAGGAAGGAAGATGAGGGCCACTGAGGGAAGGAGGTATGAGCACCCTCCATCTCCTCCCCACTTACACTAACAATGTCAATGCCATCTAGTGGCCAAGATAACTGTGATGTAAAAAACTGAGTAAATTTATGCAAATACTGATTGTGGTGAAACCGGAGAAATGCAACTTTTTATACTGGATACTTTACACCTCTCATCATAAAGAACAAAAGAGCATTTTATACTAGAAAGGTTGTTTTTCAGTACCTGGAAACATTCCTGAACTTCACTCTCAGTGGGTTCAGCAAAGAATGGTATTTTACATGCACCTCTGCATCGTCTGGTTTTAAACATCATAGAGGAAAAAATACATGACTAATGGGCAAACCTTGCACCCAGCTGTATGAATGGCAAAAAAGAGGTTAATTACATCAAACAGCAATATCTAGATTTAGTAAATATGGACCATTGTAAGACTGGAGCATTTGTGAGCTAGATTTTCAACGAAACCAGGCAACAAATACAGTCCATTCGAGGACATGCAGACAATAACATCTATAACATCCATCACATTAAAGTGCACTTAGAGAAGGTGAGAAATAGAAAGTTCATAAGGATAAACACACACTTAACACCCAAAGTCTTTTTGTTAGAAAACAAGGAGATGAATATTTAACATCATCAGTATTTAACATGTTTTGTAATACCTTTTGCTCAAGTCTGATATCCAGGTCTGGGTGATGGGCATTTTTTAGTTTGCTTCAGAATGCTTCTCCAAAGCTCATCCAAAACTGGGTATGTCTGGAAATGTAGTAAAAGCAAACCTTGCTGAAAGAAAGCCACTCCTTACCAGAACCTACCCTACTTTCCTTTTTGAAACCAGAACTGTCTGACATACACAACGCAAAAGAGCTTTTATGTCCACATAAAACCTGTTCAACCTAATTTTCCCAGAAAATGTTGCAAGATGTAAGAAAAACTGCAAAAAGTATCCTGAAAAAAAAATCATGTCAAGACATTTGGGAAAAATGCTGAACTTGTTCATGTAAAATAGCACAATATCATGTTATTCTTTGAAAGAGAATGAAAACTTGCCATTGGTTCCAATAAAGACAGTTTCTCCTCCCCTTCCCATATTTGCTGTACATTCAGAGGTTTTGCAAGCACACAGCTCTGACCTCAGCCCCCACCTAGCTCAACCCTCTCTTCAGAAGCCCCTGGTGTTCAGATCTTCCTAACTTTTAAGTTTCACTGTATTTTTAGGTATAGAAACACTATTTCATACACACAGATGCTTGTGTGCTAACCCAACCACTTGGTAATATTTTGAGTAATGCATCATAAGAGCAATGGCACCTTAATGATGTATTACATTAAATATATCATCAAATCTTATGATATATTAGTTCAATACATCATAGCATACTCATTTAATGACAGCAATATAGAACATAGACCATACTAGTGAGCTGTATGTTAAATTACTAACAGAGATTATTTGCAGAAGGTCAGGGGAAAAGACCTGCCTTAAAAAGAGAAGTCCTTATCCCTGTACCAATTCCCTTAGGAAAAACTTTAGCTGATTATCTGTATCACGTCTTTCCATGATATTATAAGACTTTAGTGGGTGCAGACAGTAACACCAATCACAGGCAATGCTTGTACAAATAAATCAATCTTAATTTCTCTGACATAAAAGAAATTATTTGCATAATCTGCATTCCACTGTTCACACATAATATGTAGGTTTCCTCTAGATGTTTTCTTGCATAATTGCCAAAACCACACCAAAAACAGCCTGACCAATGAGTCTTTGTATGTCTACAAAGTAAATCAGTTATGCATGCACACATGACTTAGGAAGGGATATTTTGCAAAAGTTCAAAAGTCAAAACCAGAAAACACACTGAAATATAACAGAAGAGAAAGCACAAAAGTTAAAGTAAATTACTGGCTTTAAAATAAAGACAGAAAGGAGAAAACAAAAGAAACAGAGCAGAAAACAAACAAACCAACAACCAAAGAAAACCACCCCAACACAGAAATAAAAGAAAAAGACTCTTCCCAAACAAAAATAAACTGAAGTGAAATGAGGGGAAAGTGCCTTCCTCAAAAATCTTTCAGAAAACCTAAACTCAAGCAATATCCACAACAGAAAATTTCAGACCCATGGTTCTCCACTTATGTCACTCCTCTAGCATAAGCAAAAGCAGAAACTAGAGCATGGTTAGAGAGCTCTTAGAAGCATCAAGTAACGGTGAACACTGTATCTGAAGTTCCCTCTTTCAGACAAGTTCTTACATGCTTTCAGGTATTTTGATATTTGCTTGCCTCTATTTTGAGGGACAAACAAATCCCTTTTTAATCCCTCTCCTAACGGACCTTGCAAGGCATCCAGACTGTCACAGGAGGAGTGTAGCAGAAGCCCAAGACTGATCTCAAAGACTGGTGGCAGAAGGGAATTCCATGCAGGGGCTGAACAAGGAAAGGTGCCCGTCACTCCACGGGCTAGTGCTCCATACCCTGACAAACAACTGACTGCACAAATTACATGGTAAATGGGACATAAAGATTAATGAAAGCCACTTGGGTGTTCTTTGGGGCTACGGAGCCTTGCACACAAAGGTGAAAGTTTAAGAGCTTAACTCAAAATTATTTTTATGGCCACAATGTAAATCTTTCCTCCCATTATTTATTCATAAAATTTTCATTAATTTCACTTAAAGCACTTCAAACACAATTATTGCACAAAACAATAGTAACATATATAAAGCCTTCAGCTGCATTCCCTTTCCTCAGCCCCACACTCACTGGGCTCCTCCTTTTCTGGCACCAGAGAAATTAGCTTAGACACAAGCCCTCTATATTCAAAGAGTTGCCCATTTCCTACGGGCATAGCTCTTCCCAGACAGGAAACAAGAACACAGTTTTAAAGCACTTGGCTGAAGTTCCCACACGTATCCCCATGGCTGAGCAATGGGGATATTCAGGGGCCTTCCTCCCACCAGCTCAAAACCGTGGCATGTCCATGGCAACATATTTCTCCCACCAGAGAAGACATGACCTATTTCTACATATATACTGCTCCCTGTAAACTCCAGGCTCTTTTTGCCCTCCTTCTCCATGTTCCTGTAGCTCCTGATGTTGAGAAGTGGCTGCCTTCGGCACACGGGTCACTGCCACTCGACAGCTCTCTCTGGTCCTTCCTGCTACCTGTGCAGTACATGCTGATGGTGCTGGGATCTCTTTCAGCCTCTCTGGGTGTTCTTTGTCCCTACTCAGAGCAATAGAAGTTATGCTGGACCACAAAACTGCTGTGAAAATGGTAAGAGTCCAGTGTTGCTGATATTAGCAGTCCTCATCCCAGTGGCTCCTGAAGTGCCTCCATCTTCAGACAGTCTTGTTGAAGTCAGCACCATGTGCTGGCATTAAGGTCCATCTCCATGAGCAGACCTGAGACAACACAAGGGGAGCAAGAACTGCCAAGGAGGGAGAAGGAAAACAAGAGGGGCAAGGCAGAGAGGGCAGAGAAGACAAAACAGGAGACAAGGAGATAATGCAAAGGCTTCTGACAGAAATCAGAGTTTACAGTTTCCTCAGTCTTTGGGGTTAACTGCATCCTCAGTTCAGAGCTCATCCCTTAAATGACACCAGCTAAAGACAAAAACATTCAACCCCTATAAAGAAATCCATTTATACATAAATAAGCCAATTTTATGAATGTCAGCTTGTTTTTTGTAGTCCTGTCTCTAAGAACCCCTACATTAATATTATCCAATGGTGTAATGTAACCTGTAAGAGACACTGTTTTCCCTGCCTAACAGTATCAACTCTATTTCTGAAGAAAAAACATATTTCTTACTGTTTGCATGCAGAATAAAATATGTCATTACTAAGCTACAGTTAAGTTATTCTCTATTAAGTTACACTTGTACACATTCTAATAATTTACAGGCAAATGTGAGTCTGGATTCAATTTTATTTCCCTTCATTTAAATACATCAATATTCTTCTGTTTCTTTGGTACACAGCATTCTGTGTTTTCCCACAGCGCTGAATCCTTCAGAAGCATAAAACATTAGTCCTAATATTACTGGAGGGGGGGATAAATGCTACTCATACACATTTGAAAATCACAAGTCTTTGCAGAGAAGGAAAAAAAAATAACACACATTAGCAGAATAAGAGATTCATGAGAAAAATGTATCCAAAAAAAAAAACCCAAAAGGGGGTGCTCAATTTTCAAAGGGTGGGAAAGGCCTCATAAAAATAACTTTGCTGTGTAACAGACCTGTATAAAACCCAGTGCTTTACATATGTACAGTCCCTTTCACCTGTAGGTCCCCAAAATATTTCCATAAGGTGAATCCCCCCTTAACAGATACCGGGGTGGGTGGAGAGAATAAAACCTACCCAACCTGAGTGACTTTGGAAAAAGCTATGGAGTAATTTTGGGAGTGCAGAACAGAAATTAACTATTTTCATTTCCTACCTTGTCCAGTATTCAACACACATCACAGGGCTGGGTGGTCCATAGAACCCTGCCCTTCCAGCTACACCCAAGAGCAGAGCTGAAGCAGAGAGGAGGCAGCAGCCAAGACCTTCAATGTCCACCTACCAGTGCGCCACAGAGTCCTGTTCTTCATACCCTTTTCCTGGGACCATGCCCAGCTCAGAAGATGCTCTTAGCTTTGTGAGCCACCGTGGCTTGCTGGCATAGCTGAAGTATCACTCTCTCCAGAATGACGAGTTTTGAAACCTGCTAACCAGCTCCAGGTCATAATCTTTACATAAAAACTCCATCAGAATAAATACTAATGGAACCACCATCAAGACACATCTGTGTGAAGGAAATGTAGAACAGATCAGCTGCTTCAAGTACTAACAAATTACAGTGTCTTAGTAGCAAAAGATAATGTGCACAAATCTAGAGCCTGACATATGTACTGGATAAATTAAAATTATATGAAAACATATTTTAATTATAAGATACTAATTAGAAAATTACAGCATCTAAACCATTGCTGGAGATAAAGAGAGGCAAAGGAAATAAATCAGCCCTGGGGTACTTCAGAGTCAAGGATCAAACCCAGGTTTTGAATCCTTGTGCTGGTCCCTGAGCAGAGCCGCACTGACTTCTGGATTCAGTGTGGAGAGCAAAAACAGGCAACACACCTGCCAGCACTGGGAAGAGGCAAGTATTAAGCAAGAGAGAAAAGAAGAATATGCCTCCTGCTGCTGAAAAGGGAAATAAGGTCAGCCAGGCACAGAATTCCCAGGTGTAATCCCCATTCCCACAGCAGGTCCTCAGGATCCACACCTCCACAACACCATTGCAAGGTATGGTGGTGCAGCCCCAGAAAGGAGCTGTGCCCACCATAGACACAGCCCCTCTTCAGTGGGAACAGTCATTACACACAATAAACATCCTGTTCCTCTGCAGTGTGTGAGCTCAGGGAACAAAGTTAAGCCATAAAGAGGTTTTGCTGCTCGTTAAAAATTCATGTCCTGAGGGACAACTCCTCAGATCAATCTGGCCAGTCTTCAGCCTGCAGCTCTGGCCTGCAGCCATGAGCATGGCAGCAGCGATTTGTCACAGCAGGCTTCCCCACTAGTGGTCAGGGCTCCCAGAGCAGCACAGAGGAGGGGACAGGGCCTGGGGACAACCTTCACACTCTTGGAGAAGGTACTGATGCTTTCTGCAGAGGTGTTTTCTGTATTGCAAGCCCAGAATGCTTCTGTGAGTGGTGTACCACTGACTGCATTTTGCCCAGATGATTTTAAACATCATCTAACTTGTACTGCAAGCAGCTCAGGGATTAGACAGCGTCTTGGACTTGGTTAAAAACTGTAGTACAGCTGGAGCGTCACCTGATTTGAATGTATTCATGCAGTGTTAGCCAACTATTTCAGAGGAAAATGGGAAAAAAAAAAGCAACTGTTTACTCACATGTAGATCTCAGGTTTCCTTCTTGGGGGAGTGATTCAAGTATTTTTCTGAGATCTGCTGCCCACTAAAGCAGTTATGTGCAAATCACCTGTAAACAAAACCAAAACATAAACAAGGTGAGCCATGCAATGTTATAAATCTCATAATCTGAAGTCTAATGTTCAAAATTGTTAACAAAAAAGTTTCAAGGTTTCCTCATTACCTTCTGTATAATTCAACATGTATTTAAAATCCTATGGTATCAGCTCTTCCTCACTAAGTCTTGCTCAGATCACCACAGGAATTCATTGCAAATTTTGCAATGCTTTCGGCCTGTATCATCTTATTAAACGTTTATGAAAAATCAATGGAGGTCAATCATGTTACGAGGTGTTCTTCACACACGTCAGTGGTAAATGGGGACGTCTATTTATCCCGTAGTCTAGAGCTGAATTGGATACACGTCTCTGACCATATGTCCATGGTGCTGATGAACTCAGAGTACAGATTTAAGAAAATAAAAGATATGCAATTTTGGAGGAAAATATGAGACTGAAAACTTGGGATCAATGCTTGTGAAGGAGAATTAAATAATTGCATTAAAAAAAAAAAGTTTGAAACAGACACCCTGTAAGGAGCTATCTTCTGGTTCAAGGGGAAATAGACAAATTGATCACATATTCATATCATTACCATCACTAGGAGAAAGAGAAAAGACAGAATCATACTTTCCACTCTTGTTTTTCACTATGGTCATTTCGAACAGCACAAGCAGGGTAGTGAGGAGTTGGTGGTGCTTTTCTCTTGGCTGGTGCACTCAAAGGAAAGTGCTCCCTGGCACACACTGCAGTTCTGCATGGGAGCAGGAGTTCAGGGTAGTTCAGGCATCTCAAGAAAGACTTGACAGGAGAGTGAGGGAGACCTCGCACTTTGAGGGTACAATGAAGTTACACATCTGGACAAATTGACATCACCTGTGCCCGTCTGGTGATTCCCATAAGTGCTGGTGTCTGAAGGGGGTACAAGAAAAATAAGTTAATAAATAGACCACATCTCCATATAAACTATCACACCTTGAATATGGAGTCTGGGCTGCAAGGCTACACTTGCTAGCTAACTGCTTTTTTACCCATTTTATGGACACAGGACTAGTTTCAGTTTCTAGTTTCAGGAACACTACGCATCCAGTTGCAGAAACTGAAATAACTAAGAGCCAAATCCTGCAGAAGCTCTCTCAAAGAAGTTTCAATACCTTAAGCTCCAATATATCAAATAACCAATGCACAACACATTAAGCTTAACAGAAAAGATAGTGTCTCTTGTTTGTTCTATTTCTTTATTTTTCTTACCTATTGTTTTGTTATTAATTTCCGTGAGTAAGCAGTATTGGTATCCTGCTGGCTTCCTGCTAGCCACAGGAGAAGGAAGGGGAATTTTTGCAATAATATAAAAATACACTGAAAGTATGGAAAGGTTAAGAATTCTGGAAAAAAAAAAAAAAAGAGAAGAAGCAAAATAAAGAAACTAAACAAAGGCAAACCAACCTGACAAAATTAGCCTTTATCAAATAATCAGAGATGAGAATTCTACAAAGAAGAGGCTGGTACAACTGGGTCCTCGGTAGAGATACACTGGTGATATTTTAAAACAAAGACGTGAACATAGCTTGTTATGTTTGCCTTGGTTTTGTTTGCTTGGTTTTTAAAGTAAGATTTTGAGTGGTCTCCAGCAAGACATGCCAAGGTGCATGAAAGTAAGATTACTATTCACGTATCTCAACTAGAGGCATAATGCAATATCCCACTGCAAATGGAAGAGAAATCTTTAGACACTAAAGACAATTCTGCTGTTTATCATCTTGCCAAATCCACAGGCTACTTGCATTTATACCAGCCAGGATTGTTTGGGGTTTTTTTCTAGGAAAAGGCAGCTGATATGCTTTTAGTAGGCAAAATGTGTTTTGTTCTAAATAAAAAATTAGTGACAATCAGAAGAGAAAAAGAAATACCACACTTCAAAATTTTCAGACAAATATTTTACACCAACTCTTTCACCTCCTATAGTTACATTAACTACTAGTTACATTAACTAAAACACCTGGAAAGGCTATTTACATGTGTTCTGCATTTAATTACAGCTTGACACATTTGAATGCTGCAAGCATACCTTTGCAAAGACCTGCAGGTTTACCCAGCTGGGGTGGACAGGGGTCAAGAGGCCAGCTCCAACCAGCAGCAAGTCTGAACCTAAGGAGTATTATGCTCAGCAATGCATTTTGCTAAATGAATCTTCATTTTGGTACTTCTTACCATGGTTGCCTTTCCTATAGGAAACTGACGTCACACTGCAACATATTGCAAAAAGGAACTAGTCCCAGGCCTTAGTCCTTAACAAACGTTGAGTTCATTCTGTTGCTGCATCCTCTGAAGGGAATTCTGTTTTGCTGTCTTCACCCTTGGTTACTGTGGAGAGAAGACATAAACGGGATATTCTTTTGGTCTGATGGACAAAACATGTGTGCTGATGCATCTCACAATGCGAACATGGTCATCAAGGGAATTGCTGCTTAACCATTTTAAAGTTAACTTGGGTACTACAGAGTGTTTGCATGATCGTAGGTGTACTGAAAAGACAATTGAGGAAAAGAGGTTTAAAATGCTATTTTCTGCAATTTACATCAAACACATCTATAATGTAAGAAGCAAACAATAAATGATGATAAAAATAGAAAATCATAGTCAAACAATACTCACTTAAGATATAAATACTCTCATCAGCTGCTATTTAACAAAATTTATCGAGATAACAGTGAATGTCTGGAAAGAGACTCTGACCACCATTTTGACTTCAAATAACATAGGAAATAAACTTGATGACATTTAATGATTAGTTTAACATTTATTAAAACCAAATTTCCAAACCTCAGCTGTACTCTATCATTAAACATAATCATCCCTTGGGAGAAAAGGAATTCATTCAGTTGTGTCTATGAATGATATTTTCTGTAATGAGTTTTCCAAAGCTGACTTGTGGCTTGAGGTGGTTGGTTTGGGGTTCCATTTTTTTTTTTTTTTTTTTTTTTTTTTTTTTTGTTGGGGAAGGAGGGAGTTTTGAATGGGGACAAAGTTTAGAACACAAGTGTCAGGTGTGAATCTCTGGTACTTAATTTGTAGGATGCATGCCTGAGCCCACCTCAGAGTTGGGACTGGAAAAACCAAGGGCTTAAGACATGTCTCAAACAGCCTTACACACTAAGCTACACAAATGGCTACATGAAGTTGCTCAGTTATGGTCTGTAATATGGGAAGAATGAGATTTTTCTGCCTCATAGTGGTATCACTAAACTAAGACCCATTAATCCTTGGCAAGGAATTAGATACCATACCGGTATAAACCATATTAATAAGCAAAGATAGTGTGACAAAGTTTAATGGAGATATTCACAAACTAGGAATAAGTGATCAAAGGAAGAACTTCATTATAGGTGCTTACATAGTTTTGTCAAAGTCTTTATCAGTATCTCACAGGTTATACTCTTTGATAGTGCAAAAGGCAAAAGGGCCACTAACTTTAAATGTAGGACAACTGACCCCAGCTGAAGATCACATCCAATCGTACTTCTACTGTGTACAGTGAAAATATGACTCCTACTAGTGACTCTAGAAAAGCTGCAAAATGCTCTTCCTTTTCCTTGCAATTAAGCTGGTTCAACGTACTTGGACTTACTCTGCTCATGCCATATATCAGCTATTTTATGGGAAAGTCTACTGTTAGATTAACAAAATGCATTCCAATTTCAATGTTACTTTTATATAAACCAGTGCAGCATGTGTAAAGATCTAGTTTCTAATTACAGTAAAGCAAGAAAAGAGGTGAAGGGAGAAATATGCAGTTTCATTGACAGTCATTTTATCAAATAGCATCCACATTCGCTTGGAAGTAAGGCTTAATTAGCAATCTCCTTCCTCAGTAACTACCCTCCTTTAGCTTTTAAGCCAGGCATGTAGGTAATTAACAGAAGCTTTTTGCTACCTCTAAGAAAGCCCATTAAATTTCATAAAACTTTAGCTTTAAAAAAAAGCACGAGTTTGCCAATGCAGAAGAACTCTGACAGGGTTAACCTGGCTATTAATCAGAATTATTTCTCACTGTGCTCCAATTTAAAGGGAAAGGACAAAGCCCTGTGAACTGTCAGTGTTTGCTTTTCAGGTTGGTTTTTGTTTTTTTGGTTTGGTTGGTTTTTTTGTGTTTTGTTTTGTTTTTCACTTAGGAGCTATACTGTTGAATAACAAAAAAATCCTAACAATCTCTGTCCACGGAGGAACTCAATGAACATACCAAGCAAACCACTTTGCTAAGAATGTCCCTTTATGGTGCAAACATGTTTAATTAATCTTATGACAGATGGAATAACGTAAATGTGTAATATACAAGAAGCTTATTTTTAAATTACTACACCAGGTTTTAATTGCTGATAACCTCAGGTCAGACATACAATAGGCCAGGCCTCTGTGAAGCAGTAAACTTGGCATCAGTTCTCTATATTCAGTCATAGTCTGATCAGACTTTTGGTTTGCAAAGGTCATTTAATTAGTAGTATCAGTAACTCTTACTACCTTAATATTATCTTCCTTTAGCTAACGATACCATTTTGCATGTGCTAACTAAAACAGGAATTAACAAAATTCCAATGGCTTACATAAATGATAAATAACAAACCATTTTAAGGAAGAAATCTCCTAGGGAGTGCGGAAAAACCTGCAGCTGAAGGCGAGCAAGTCAGGATGTGTAACTCTGCACAGGCATAAACAGGAAATGGAGCAGCTTGCATTTGGATTGACAATCTGGCTCCAAACGGCTCACCTACAGCGGGCACAATGCTTGACCCCTGTCAAACATGAGAACCGTGGTTTTGTAAGAGTTTTCCGTCCTGATACCTTTCAGGGCTCCCTTACATAAAGTAAAATCTTTCTCTATCATTCTGTGTGGTCAAGAAAGGTCTTGCTCAGTGAAATACTTAAAATTAATGATGTCATTTTATTGCAAAACATTTCCCCATGCATCCGCTCCCTGTAGTTTTGGCAGTAAACCCCCTGGAATGAAAACATCAGAAATTAATAAATTTTTGATTAATAATATTTGGTTCTTTTGTTGTCATGTTCCAACATAACTAGCTTGATCATCTAGAAAATAAGTCTCAAATGCTATGCCCACCAGCGTCACCAGGGTTTAACTCTACTTCTTCTAATGATTTCCTATGTTTCTGATGCACCGACCCCAACACACTTAAACATCTTGTATGCAAGTTCATTATGCAATACCTTACCCTGGTGTTTCTAGTGCATGTGTCCTGCAAGCCAAGTTCACCATTTTGCCAGGAGACGATCTCCAGGCAGAGCAGTGCTGTATACCTGTTCGAGGATTTGGTGGACAGGAAAATGACAGAAAAACCTAGGACAATAAGGTAAATCATAAACCTTTCATGAGAGAGATGTATCAGACCCTTTCCATTACATTCCACAGATAAAGATGCCTGTAAGGAGCCATTTCATCTCTGAAAACAATGTGGGCATTGCAGAACTCAAAGGAAATTACCAGCAGTAACTTTATTGCTAAGGATGTTTGCCAAGCCAAGGATTTGGTCTTTGTACAACAGACACAGCACTAAAGAAAAGAGATTTAGCCATGTAACAAAAAAGAAGAAGAGCATGAAAACCCTGGGTGTTTGTTCTGATTCTCTGCAACATTTTAGGAACCATGAACAAGTCTATGAACAAGATTGTCAAATCAATAGCCTAAAGTTAAGTATTTTATTAGAGATCAAAATTAAATAGAACTGACTTGAAAAAGCTATGCATACCAAATTTGGATCTGGGAACCTCATGTTCAAAGCTTCTGAAAACAGGAATTGGTCTTGTATTCAACATAACGATTACCAGCTAGAACACACCAGGAAATAAGCACTATTTGCCATATTACCATCGCAACTAATAGTAAAACCAGATATTAAATGTTAATGTATTTTTTTATCTTACACTATGCTTACATATTGTTTTCAGAAAGGAAAATAGTTCTGTGAGACATCACATTTTATTACAAATACCTCTATTTTGTACGTATTTTAGAAACAACAAGCAAGATTGCGACAGTTTCAATCATTCACACATTTCCAGAGACAGTTAAAATCACATCATATTTCTCAATACTAAAATAAAAGTCTGGTAGCATCCAAACTCTTTTATTCAACATTGCAATGAACAGGCTTAAAGAGTAACAAATACTATTTCTAAACAAGAAAAAGAAATTTGTATATTCTGTATTATAAAATTACCATTAAAAAAATATTAAAAGCTTATTAAAGAAACCCCCTGAATTCAGAACAATAATTTCCCCAACCACTTTGTAAATGCACTAACTCTGAGAACTACAATAGATCTTCAAAAATCTTCTGCATGGTATAAACATCGTAGAAAGAAAATCACTAGGATACTCTATATAGACCTTAAGAGCACGTTCACAGTAACCCTGTTTTGATGTTGCAGAACCCTATTTATTCAAAACACATAAAGTGTGGCACGATTTCTCCCTCAGAAAAAATATGCATGGTTTTGTCCATTTTGTGAAAGTTAGTGCTATCACTAATAAGCAGCTGATTTACATATGCTGGGATAATACAACTAGTATTATAAGGAAATAGTGAATACCAATTTTTAGATTCTTGTGGTTTAAAAATGTTTTTCATGTTCCCCTTTTCCCCATTTTATTATTCGTACCATGGTGATCAGTAACAGCTAGGTCTACAGGTCACAAAACAAAGAAAAATGTCCTTATCTAAAAAGGCTAATGGTCCAACTCAATCTTCTCTAAGACCTTACAATCTAATGTTTTGGGGGAGGTGGGAGAGCTGGTTAGGTTTCATTTGAAAATGAATTAAAAAAACCAGTTGATTTGTATTTTGGAAATAAATACTCTGCAGATAGATAACAGCTTGCATGCTTCTTTCAAACATATATTTGAAAGAATATTATATCTCTCAATTCTTTAAAACACTGCAATTAATGAGGTTTTCAGTGCTTCAAGCACTTTAGGTCATTCTTTCAAGAATGGTATACCACTAACCAGAAACCACGCTTGCAAGATACAGCACTGTTTTGGAAAGATTTCCTCATTTAGTCTTCCTAAGAATTTCATTGCAGCTTAATGAAAAACAATAGACTGAGCTAAGCTTGCATCCCTAAAATTAATTTATTTTAGCGAGAAGGTGGCAGGGATCTGAACTCTTAGTAAAGTGGATACCAGGAACAATGGTCAGAGGAAGGAGATGTAAAATGCCCATTTGTCACTTCCACAACTTAATCACTAATAGGACAGCAGTAGATAGCTCAGAGTCCTTCAGGGAAGAAACACCCCCATCGGTCGGCCTGTGAGCACCAGTGGCACTCCCTGCTAAGGCAGCAGGGCAGCCCGGTCCAGCAGCAGCCAGCATGGCGTGGTACATGCTCGACACGTGTTTGGTGGGGGAGGCGCTGGAAGGAGGCTACACTGGGCTAAAAGCAAGGGGAAATTAGATGGGACAATCAATTACAATATTTGAAAGCGTGTGATTAGCATACAATGACCAATTTCCTATTTAAAAAAAAGAAATGTTCAGTGGTGTGTATTTAAGGCATATTCAGAATGTTATTTTAACACATAAGCAACAATAGTTTAGAAATCCCTGATATGAACTGAGGATGGAGCTAAGCACCCCAGTAGTGACACAATATAAACTTCAGCACATGAAATACTGGAAGTTGATGTAAACAGCTTTTAATAGCAGTGAACATTTGTTCGCTTTGTTTAGACCATCTGGATGTTCCATTGTGTTCGGTTCAACACTGACTGCCGTCGGGTGACAGTTGATATATGTTAAGTACAAGCAAAGTGCCTCAGCCCACTCCAGGGACCCCGAGGAGAACTTTTCAGTGTTTTGTGGAACATGCAGTCAGACCGCAGTGTAGTCGCCTGCATCCTTAATGGCTCTGGGCCAAAGTCCTCTAGCTTTTTTTTTTTCCTCTCTTTTTAAATCAAAGCAGAGTTTTGATTTTACTGTTTGAAAGGTTAGGAAAACTATGCCAAAGTTCTTCCAGGCAGCTTGGAAAGCATCAGCTGACAGGAATGATTTTCAATATGGAGCAAAGAATAAAGAGAACCGCTAATCCTGAGAGATTCCAGGTTTCACTCATTTTACATGCAGTGTGGCTAACAGCCATTTGAATGCAACGGAAGAAAAAAGTTACTAATAAACACAATGATGTAATTGTTCTGAAGAAAAGATAGGAAATCAACAGTTAGAAGCACTGAGATTTTTCCATGCCTATCCGATAATATACTACATTATACGCTGCTTACATTTTGGACAGTTGGTGATGCCTCCTCTGCAAGCCATCAAAGCTGTCTTTCAGGCATGTTGGGCATTTCATGTTTGATCACTGACTGTGAAATGCTTTGAGTCCTGAAGTTAAAGGAACTATATAAAGGAGAAATATTTTTATTATTACTATTGCTAATATTCTGCATCTTCACATAACCACCACTTCTGTTCAGCTTTATATAATTAACACTTTTGGAAAGGAGAAAAGGCAGAAATCTGAAAGCTTATCTGGATGCATTCACATACCAAAAAAGGTATTTTAAATGTCAGGGTACAAAACTGAAATAGCTTTGCTCCACCTTCCCTTAGGATGTTGATCATATAGCGCAAAACTCTTTTCTGCCTCCAGAAGTATTATTATTTAATAAATCATGTGATACATCTGGAATGCCAGTGAAAATCTTAGTTTCATTCATCTTTTTTTTTTTTAAA